>NW_018164609.1:11080-31736 GCF_001263595.1 Phalaenopsis equestris | reverse complement strand
GGACAAAGGAGCTAAAATGAAGTTAGGGTCCGACAACAAGTCAGTGATCAACATCGACAACAACCCGATGCAACATGATAGAACCAAACATGTGGAGATTCATAGGTTCTTCATCAATGAAAAGCTGAATAACGGACTATTGAAGCTAAGTCATGTAGACACTGGAGAGTAAGTGATTGACTGCCTCACCAAAGGACTTAGCTCATTAGATTTGTCTAGGTTATGTGACAAGATGGACTTAGTGAATATCTTCTACCCATCCCCATCTTGAGGGGGAATGTTGAGATTTGTATCTAATGTAGGGTCTTATTTGTAAATAGATGGAGTTTAAGAATTTATTTGTAAATGTTGTAACTCGTAAGACTCTTCCTAAACCTTTCATCAATGAAATGAAACGAAGTTTATTGAGAAAATACCCACATGCCTAAAAGTTAAAGGCAGCTCGATCTAAATCAATTCAAGAGGGGTCTAAGCAAAATTAGAATGTGTATCCATAAGAGATGATTAATTTAGATGTTGCTATGAAAAAAGTGAAAAACCCAAACTTTGTAACTTATATAAAACTCGAATGTCATATTGTCATCAATGCAGAACAGGTGTGCCCATCATCTTATTCCTATTTATAAAAACAGTACAATTGACAAAAAACACCCTTAGTAAAAAAAAAAATGTTTAACAACACCCTATGATTCATTACTAAAATGTATATACTATATTTTAAAACAAGTGATTTAAAGTATTTTTAAAGCTTGTTTAACAAATACCATTTAGTGTACAGTAAATTTAGAAAATAATCGAATTGGCTGTTTTAAAACCATTAAGTAATTAAGTCCACGCTTTGTGCATTGAGTCAACTTCAAAATAAATATATCAAGTCCAATGTGTTATACTTTTATGGAACTACAATCATGAACATTGATAAATCCTTGAGCCTTTCCGGTCAACTACAAACCTTACGCTTCAACTTAAATGGACAACTCCACACCCACCCAATCTTTTTGCAATAATGCCCCACTAATCTGTTTCATATATCAATGAGAAGGTAACTCATAGAGAGACATAAGAATTTATGTGAGATTATCTCCTTTTAGAGGATCCATACATCCCATAAATTATTCAAAAAGAAAATATTGGATGGCTGATCATACCTAGCAAAATTATAGCTCCATAATCGAATCTGTGTCTGATGCAACGACCTACAAAAAAGCAATAGTATTTTGTTTGGACTGTCACTAAAAATAATAAATAGAAGATGCAATGCAAAATAATATTGCTCATTTCTGCAGTACACAAACATGCTTTATTGTTTGACATACAAAAAAGAAATAGATAGAATTATTCCATCACAAATACTTTTTAAAAAATGACAGCATATGCAAGCAATCAAACATGAAAGAGATGTCAGAAAATACTTTCATGCTATCCTAATTTCCATACTTGGAATAAACCTGTGAGTTTCGAACAATATTCATAGAAAAAAAAACTAATTTCCCAAGGCACTCTCCTAATTGCAATGAAGTATTAACAAATTATTAAAATGAAATATATAGCATATAAAAATGTAAAGTAGAGGGAAATGCAGTTCATTGTCATTTTTCACTAAAAACTTTCACAAACTCTCACAAAAAATAACTTATAAATTAAATATACGTTGATATACCTGCAGCTTGGTTTAAGGCACGGAATGCTTGGTGACAATACCATTCACTCCCACTTAAGAGATTTTTTGACGACTTGTAAGTGTCATTAAATTTCTTTTTCAACATCACCTGAATGTCATTCCTAACACAAGTTGAAACGATTAGAAGGGCAAAATAAAAAGTGAAAACATTGGATGTTTTGATAAAAATGTCTAGAGAAAGCTTACTTGTTCGGAAATGGAATACCAACAATTACCTCAAGTTGTCAAGGATAACTTTAAAGAACCAATGTATATAAAATATAACGATTTGAAGATAATAATAATAATAAATGACTTTTCATAGGCTCAAAATATATTTCTCCAAGTACATGCATGCATGGGAATCTTTAATATTATGAGAAGGATACAACTACTCTTGCATTGTCATCCGAAAAGTCAATTCCTTCTGATACCTGCAAATGATGCAAACGGAGAATGATGCAAATTAGGCATGTTAGCATATAATTCATGAACGTGGAAAAAAAGAAAAAAAATACATTAATAGCCAAATTAAACATTACACGATAAAGCTTTGTATTATTTCCTGTTTTCTTGAAGTATGGCGCATTACACTTGAGGGGATAAAAATGAGAACAAATATTCAACAAATAAACCAAATTAAAGTTAAAGGTCATATCCCAATTCACTTGCATGTGCCTTCCTGCATTTGAAACTGACATGATTTTGAAGGTGACGAGGTGAGTGCATGTACCTTTATTCAATTAAAAATAGATTTTTTGAATGTCATTGACAAGTGATGAGAATGTTTAACAATTTATCTATAATACATTTGCTTTTACTTCTTCACTTTTTATAAGTTAATTTTATTATATCTATGAAAATGAAACAGGAATTGATAACTTTGAGAGCAAAGAAGCAGAGTCGACCCGAATTACTCTCAACTTAAGCTTGAACTTAATTAAGCATATTCGTGATAGTGGTGTCATTGACTCAATGTGCAATCATTTGTTCCAATTATCTCCAGTTAGTTAATAGATTCAAATAAAAAAAGTGCACATTGAAATACTCTTCCTCCACTCCTCAGGCATCTTTTTAGTTGATGTGTCATAACCTAAGTGATTCAATGCATGTTCATGATTATTAACACCACTCAATGAGTCCAACTAAGTGATTCAATGCATGTTCGTGATTATTAATTTAATTTTTGTTGTGACCTATTTTAAGTAGGAGAGTTAATTAAAATCTACTGCATATGATATTATATCATTTTAATTTTGTTTACATATATGCCACACAATTCCCATGAATTTGAAAATGAAAATTATCTAATATGCATCTAGATTCATGCCTGGTCGTGTAGATTGTTTGGTGGCATATCAATAGAAAAGACCCTAGATCCCTCGGCACTCTAGACATGTATTAACTTTAGTAATTTCAGACAATACAATGAAAGGCTTGCTGTTCTCAGTAATCTACAAATGAATCAAGAAATCTATGGCAAGTATTAGCATATAGCCTCAATAAAAAAAGAACCCCGCACATTTTCAAAGGTGAATATAAAATAAGAAAAGCATCACACTATAGAGCATTGGCAACCAAAAAAACAGACGATCTAAAAACATTGTTAAAATTCAATATTCAAAGGATAAAATGGATACATGCACATTAAATTACAGTAAAAATATTTGGATTGCTTGCCTTTCCTCGACAAACAGCAAGAAAAGCAGCTCCTTTATTTAGATTTTGGTGAGATTCCTTAAAACTTGAATGTTTAAGCATCCGCTTTAAACCAAGCCTATTTTTTCCTGTAAAAGCTTTACTTTTTCCAGAAATCACATCATAGTAACCTCTCAGAACTGGCTCAAACTCATTGGTACTTCCTTTTGGCTCTGCAACAAACAGAATAACTGGATTAAAATTGTTGATAACCACCATTCTTTTCTGTCTAAGATATAAGATACAAACTAACTCCTGTTGCTTAGCATATGCTGTCAGTAACTGGCATACATAATTGAAACCATAGCAAGCAATTTTTTGTCCATTAGAGGTTCTTAAATCCATGTGGATGGCTCCTTAAAACAGATAAATAAAAATTACTTTGTGTAGCAAAATCTCACCAATGAAGATCTCTTTTTGTGCATTCAACCTAGACCATTGGCCTGTCTTATGCCAACGAGCATGTAGCTTCTCTAACAGTTTATAACTAGGGAAGAAAACAAGGGCACCTCCTGGTACAATCTTACAAATTTCCTCCAATGTTGCTCCCAGTGAATCCTGGATAAGCAGTGTTTAATCACCAAATAAAATTGGCATAACTAATGCAAGTAAACACTGAATTTATGTTGAATGGACAACAAACCTGGAAAGCATAACTATCAGCAGATCTATAGCTAGCATTTAACTGAATGTTACCCACACCAGAAGAGACTACTGCTGCCCAAAGCTGAAAAGAATAAGCGTTGAGAACAATAATCCAAATAAAGATTCAAAGACGCATAAGAATTTTTTACATACCTGAGACTCTGCATTAATTACATGTGGTGCTTCCATGCAAGTGTCGAACCTTACACCAAGCTCAGATGAAAAAGAATTTAAAGGAGAGAGTGTTCTGTATAACCACACATCTCTAAGTAAAAACATTGATACAAGTAAAGAAAGCCAAGGATCCGCGACAAAAACATAATTGAAATAGATTATTTATATAAATTCTAATGGTAGACATGGCAAAGCTATCAGAGTGCCAATTTACACGTTACTTCAGATTCCCAAAAAGGTTAGTAAATACAGATCATGAATTGTTAATGGTTTTCGTTTCCAAACTGTCGATAATGATATCACAACCCTAATAGTAAGGCTTATAAGGTCTCATAAAGCAAGACATGAAGAGAATATCAAAGAATAAAGAGAATAGTAAAGCGTATTTATGTTGCGAGACAAATATTTCTATTGTTAAAACTTGCTATTTTCATGCCAAACAAATATTCTAACAAGCTAAGATCTTTAATTTTCAATTCTTTAGTAAGTACACATTTCAACTTATTTATATCTTCTCCGTGATCCCCTATCAAGATGATGCCATTAGCATATATAATCAATACATAATTTTTTCCATCAAATGATTTCAAAGTAAATCAATTGTGGTCATATTACCCTTAAGAGTACCCATGCCTTTTTATCAACGTGGTGAATCTGTCAAACAACATTCTTGACTATTGTTTGAAGCCATAATATGAGAGTCATTTTTTCTTATTCTATTAGAATAAATAAAACATATATGGAAGCAACATTGCCCATAAAGAGGGAACTATAGGAAAGTGATAGGCATTAATTAATTACAATCAATTCAGAATATTAAAATCACTACACATAAGAAAAAAGCGGTTGGCCAACAGATTATGGAAGTAAGGAGGATGGTGAATCGCAAAAAATGGCTGATTGCATGGCAGTAAGTATTACATCCAACAGAAACAGTGCGTGCAAAGCAAACGGAGCTAGCTGAAAGGTCATATGTGCAAATTGCAGAAGTGGAACTGGATCAGAACTTTCACAAGAAGTTTATGGGACCAGTGAAGTCAGATATTTGTTCAACTAACCAAATAAATATACAAACAACAGGACACAATCGTTATATAATCTTGAATTCAACGGGGCAGTACAAACCTGCAATCACCTAAATATGAAAAACTAAGAAATAGCCTGAGAGAATGATACCAGATGAGGGATGTTGGGTCGAGGCTAGTTGAAGGTGTGCGGGTCAAGATTGTATGTGATCCATGTCATGTGTGGGATAGTCGAGTGCCACGGGAAAATGTGTTAGACATAACCAATCGCACAAGTGGACCTACCATGCATGGTAGGGAGCACAGAGCTAGGTGGTATGCAAAAGGGAGATAGGAAAGCTCCGGGTGAGGGTGGACGGGGACAAACGCGCAATAGCCAACCTAGTGCACAAGGTCGGGTAGCTAGTTAATGTTTAAAAAAATGAATATATGCAACTTATCTAGTGCTTTTAAAAGAATTTGATTTATTTTAAAAAACAAAAAAAATATATCACACATGTTCCAAGAGGTCGGGTAGCTAGTTAATGTTTAAAAAAATGAATGTATGCAAGTTATCTAGTGCTTTTAAAAGAATTTGATTTATTTCAAAAAACAAAACAAAAATTTATCACACATGTTCCAACCAAATTTTCTTTTGAAAAAGGTGCTGCTGGAAAGACCCTAATTGCCTACCAATTGAGCCAGCTCCACAGTGGTGTCAATAAGGCTTTATTTTTTCAATAAATAAGTCATAGTGAGTTTCCTGTTCCATTGTTATTGTAATTGAACTTTTCTTATTAAGTGACTTGGAACCTAGTTGAAAACACATCACAGCTTGAGCTCGCAATATAAGAAAGGCAAAGAAACCACTAATAGTTACAAGACTATCCTTTAGGTGTTAGTATTTCTAAAGTTTCTTGTGATTGCGTGTGTAATTTATCTGAAGCTTGTCTTTTGTTTCTTGAACTTTAGAGTATAACTTATTCACCATTCTTCCTAGTCCCATTCTTTTAGCCTACAGAGTGAATCTCTTATTGAAATGAAATAGACAAAAATAATTAATTAAGGGGGTAAAAGGATAAATAATCTATAACTCTGAATTACCGAGTGCATCAGAGCTTATTTGGACTTCATTTTTATAGAGAATCATGGATACCCACCCTGATGTCAAAATCACGGAGAGAGACAAATCTGCAATCTCTTTAAACACGACAGCAGGGTTTAAGCACCACAAGCTTAGAGAGATTGTCCAGTCACTGGCAGCATTACCTGAAAAGTACACTTTTAATATTTGAAAGAGACAATATACTGCAGGCATGATGTTCTAAGAAATAAAATGTAAACCAAATCTGAATAAAAAAAATGAATGAAGAAACTCTTAAAAAATAAAGAGCACCAATCAGATAACACCAAAGAAATTCTTGTAACGCTGAACTATACAATGAGAATTAAAGAAGACGCCATTACTGATTATCAAACCGCCTAAACCAGAAAATATTTGTTGACACCGTATTTACAGACACTGTATAATTTCAAAAATAAAATAGCCGATTAAAAGGGTTGAGGACAAACAATTATAAGTGCAAAATGTTTGGTTAAAACGTCAATTTGTTTTTAGATATAATCTGAATCTTTCTCTTGTTAGTTGTGGAGTCTAATTGTAGCACCCACGAGCAGCAGGAAGACTGGCTTCCACGTATTCAGTGCATCCGGAACCGGGCTATGAGCGCTTAAGCTCCCATTGAGTGTTCCCAGACCGAGAAGGTGGAAGTACTGCTCCCAAAGTGGGTGCCTAGGTGCCCATTTCTGGCAGTGGGGCACCTATTTCCAAAGAACTGGGCACCCAGGTGCCCAAAAGCAGTTTTCACGAGAAATGTTACTTATGCCACAATTTCGAGCTGCGTATGTGTGGACTTGGAGTGTAACTCTTCCTGTTTGTTCATCAACAAAATCCCGGTGAATGTGAGAAGTGTTGGTGAGAAAGATTCTATGTTTTTCGGCGTGCATTTTTTGCGTTGAATCAGTAAGAAGAGTGTGGACTGGTACACTGTGAGTTTCTTCGTGTGAGTGTGGAGAAGAAACATGTATGAATCCTTTGTAAAACTCACTGAAACTCATAGTAAAATTTGTGATGGCATGAATCCATGATTTTTTTTCTCTTTCTCGGGACTTTACACCAAAAATTTGTGTTCTTTTCTAGTTGTTTTTTTATTGTGCCTATGAATTAAACTTATTGTTTCGGTTTTCTCGAATCCTATGATCACATTCCACTGTGACATTGAGAATTGTTTGGAGGATTCTCAACAAAAATTTTTATCAAAGCTATGTTTGATTCTAGCGAGAGCAATGGCCGAAGAATTAAGATTCAATGTGAAAAAGTTCAAAGGTACGAACTTCACTTTCTAGAAGATGCACGTGAAGGATTTGTTTTATCAGAAAAAATTGTATTTGTCACTACAAGGAATCACAAAGAAGCCTAAGTCTATGCCTATAAAGGAATAAGAAGTGTTGGATCGAACGGCATTGAGTTTGATCAGGTTAACACTTTTCTCATCCATTGCGTTCAGCATTGTGAATGAGGAAAACTACGACGAATCTCATGGCAGCACTAGTTAAGATGCACGAAAAACCTTCTGCTTCTAATAAGGTTTTTGTCATGAAGAAATTATGCAACATGAAGATGATTGAAGGCAATTCGGTGGCAGAACATCTCAATAACTTCAACATTGTGACGAGCCAGTTGTGTTCTATGGGATCAATTTTGATGATAAGGTCAGAGCACTGGTGATATTATCCTTTTTGTCAGAAAGTTGGGATAGTTTGGTAACGACGGTGAATAATTCCTCAGAAACTTCGAATTTGAACTCCGATAATATTGTGGGTCTGATGCTAAAAGGAGAAGTTCGCAAAAAAGCAGCGAATGATGAATCTTCAGCTTCTGCATTGAATACAGATAACAGATGAATGAATCTGGGCAGAAATACAGGCAAAGGCGGATCCAAGTCCAACAAAGGAAAGTTTAAGTCAAGTCGAGGAGAATGTTGGAACTGTAGTAAGAATGGGCATTTCAAGACGAACTGCAAAGCTCCAAGGAAAGTTAGTAGTAGAGGACAAATTAGTAGTTTCTCTACTGATAGCTTCACAGGTGAAATCCAAAATGACTCTGGTATTATCCCTAGTCAGCATTGACGCCTAGATAGTGGGTTTAGCTGTCTCTTTTCATACTTGTCCCAATAAAGAGATATTCAAAAACTACACTTACAGTGATCTAGGAAAAATTTATTTCTGAGATAACAACTGCAGTATAATAGAAAAGGGTGATGTTGATATCAATTTGTCAAATGGAACAGTATGAAAGCTTACTGATATGAGACATATTCCAAGTTTGAAGAGAAATCTTATCTCTGTAAGCCAGCGGGTAAAGTCAAGATTCGTGACAACTTTCACAGGTGATTTGTGGAATGTGACCAGGGGGCATTAGTGATGCCTCGGGACAACATTGAAGGTGCCCTTTTATTTGATCAATGAAATAGCTGATTTCATTGAAGTGGTTGGAACCAGGGTGGATGCAGGTCTATCGCACCGTAGAATTAGCCATATGACCGAGAAAGGTAAGAAGTCTCTACTTTCAAAGAATAAGCTTCAGAGTTTGAAATCAGCTGATCTGGATTTATGTGAAGAAAGTGTTTATGGCAAGCAAAATAATGTTTCTTTCTTCAAGAGCGAGTCAGTGGTGAAGTCAAAGAAACTGAAGTTAGTGCATATTGATATATGGGGTCCTACTCCAGTTTAGTCCATTTGAGATTCTTGTTATTTTGTCACATTCAGTGATGATCGCACGAGATATGTATTGGTTTATTTCTTAAAATAGAAATCCAATGTATTTGAAGTCTTTAAGAAATAGAAGGTTATAGTAGAAAATAAGATATACTTGAAGTTGAAGTTTCTCAGATCAAAAAATGGAGATGAGAACCGTGATCAAAAGATCAGGAATTTTTTGTGCTACAGACGGGGTCAGCCATGAGTTTGTTGTCCAAAGGACACTGCAGCAAAATGGTGTGGTTAAGCGCATGAAGAGAACAATCACGAAGCGTGATAAAAGTATGAGGTTGCATGCAGGCTTGCCGAAACAGTTTTGGGCTGAAGCAGTTAACACTGCAATTTATTTGATTAATTGTAGTTCATTAGTACCTTTAGAGGAAGGCTTACCTGAAGAAGCTTGAAGTGACAAAAAAGTATGTCAATTTCATTTAAGTGTATTTTGGTGTTTTGCACATGTGCATATTGATACAAGTTCTAGAAGCAAGCTTGACTCAAAATCTGTCAATTGGACCTTCATTAGATATGGCGCAGATGAGTTTGAGTACTAGTTATGGGATTATCATAATCAAAAATTCATCAGGAGCATGGGCATCACTTTTAATGAGATGGAGATGTACAATGACGGATAGAACTCAAGACAGCTCATCAGCTACTTCTGAAGAATCCAGATATGTGAAGATAGATGGTACTGGTGATCGAGAGAATGGAGAAAGAATAAATGTTCAACCAGAAGGAGCATGTCGACCGTTAATTTTTTTGAAAATATGAAAAGGGATGATTTTTTTAAAATATGAAAATAGTTTTAATATAAATGATTTTTTTAAAGTAACATTTTAATTAAAAATAGATAAGACCAAACGAGTCTCACATATTAAATAGATTAGACGGTTGAATGTGATACCACAAGTAATACACAATCCCGAATGATAAGCATATCACTTAACTGTACGCTCAACCACCTAAACTAAGAAGTTTGTGATATTCGTTTGGTCTACAAAATCTATTATTTATGGCCGGCAAGTTCCCCAACCTAATATAAATATTAGATAAAGTTTATTTTACATGGATTCCAAGTTCTCTATATAGGCAGGCTCCTATAGTTAATTACATCTTAAATGACCTGGGTCGCTTAAAAAAACTCTCGATTAAGATTAGTGGTTTTACCTTCCAGATTTCAAAGTTTAGGTTTTCAAGATTGGACACGGGAAAATCAAACGGGAGTGGCTCAAATAGGAACAATCATTTTAAGGAATTCAAAAGAATGAAGAGCGTGAGATATCACGGATCCAAGGGAAACCCTGGTGATTTCTCAAATATCTTATTGTTTGTCTTTATGTCTTTAAAATGATGTTATCCAATGTTTAATCCTGCAACTTACTTTAGAACTTAGGACTTACATTTGCATGATATCTGATCGTGCAAATGACCTAAAAAGGTAAGAGGATTTACACCGTACCGTACAATAAATCTTGGAATCTTAAAAGTGTTAGGACATATAATTGAACAACAAAGTTGTGCAAAAGCCTGAAGATAAGGTGAGGATTTACGTTGCGCTAAGAAAGCTACCTCGAAATCCTATGGATTGTTATTTAAACTAAGAAAAATGTTTAGTTGACATGAACTTGTTTTGGTGTTTCAGATCCACCTCTAAGTCGTTCTTCTGTGTGTCCTCGTCGTGCTGCCCGTGGTGTTCGCTCCAAGCTCTCCGTCGTAGCGCATTCAGATTTGATGTTAATTTTAAGGGTATATGCAATTGTTTAGTCAACATTTTGCTTTCGGGTACCTCCTATAAAACCAACTATTGGTCTCATATTCTAAGGTATAGTGTGTAAAAGTAGCAGTAGCAGGTAAAAGTATAGTAACAGAATCTTTAAGAAATGAACTAGCATGAATTACATTAACAAAAGAAATACCACTTAGAAAACTCAATAAAGAGCGGCAAATGAGCTATGACAAAAGAAAATTCGATAAAATCGACAGATGATTTCAGACATACAAAAGGAAGTTGTATCAATTTTGTAATAAAAATATTTTTTATAAATAATGTATCTGTTTTTATCATGTTCTGTTATTATCAGTTTTGAAAAGTTATGATTGTCCACGAGTCGATCACGCCGTCGTGCATAGAACCGCCAACAACCTAAGAAGGTATGGGTCCCCCGCTAGTTTTGTGTCGGTGAATGATATTGTCATCCTACAGTTTATCATATCTCAGGATTGGGTCCTGATGTCGTAAGATGGAATATCATTCTGTTCTACCACCAGCGTGTCTTTGTCATCATCGCCCTAAGCCCCTAAAAAAACAAAACCGACATACTTGCGACCTTGCTTGATGGTTTCATATATAGCAAAAGGCTAATATGGGCACTTATGTGTCAGACATAAGCACCGAAAATCGAAACAAGAAACAAGGAAAAGAAAGAATAAAAATGGGGATAAGAGAGAGGAGGAACTGATCCACCTAAAAGATCGAAAAAGCAAAAGATGAATCAGCCCTCAAAACTTATGACGAAAAGACCTGAAAATGAGGACCCAAGATCCTTGAATCAATCCAAGAAAGATATCATTTTCTCAAATTTCATAAATGAATCAACCCAAGAAAGGGTATCCCTTCCCATTCTTGTTTTGAACAGGTCGAAACGGACCCGAATTAATGTGACAATTATATACATGGTTCCATCATTACTTGCATAGTCACACCCAAGCCTAAACTCAAATGTGGCGTTTATGTTATTCAAAACTTAATGTCAAACTTCCAAACTCTTTCTGAACTACGATTTTATAAACTTCAAACCCTTTCCAAACGGCAATCTTGTGAGTTTTCTAAAAAAATAGCATTTTAAAAGTCTTTCCAATTTCAACCACAGACCTCTTGCACTGTACAAATACAATATTATCCAAAATAACATGTAAGTGTTCACGGCCAAGGCAATCAAGAGGGCCAAATTAGCCTGAATAAACCTCCAACATACGAGAATGAAAGTAAACCTTCCTGAAATAAATTTTAAAAGCTCTCAAAAAGACAATATTTCTTCCAACATACGATTCGAAAAGAGGGGCAGCAACTGTAAGGAGCGAAACAGCACTCAAAGCAACTAAAAAAAGTCCTAGAAACCAAACTTTAGCTGTTTATGTATTCCAATCGTAGAATGCCTCAAAGGAACAGCAAAAAAAACATATCTCAAATATGTTCAATACAAGGCCAACCCAAAAGTAAGGCCTAACCCAATAGGTAACTAAAAAAATAGCCATCACGAGACAAAATCAGGCCCAGCACAAGGGACAAAACTGATCCATTTCAAGGCAAAACCGGACTCAAATCTCAGGCCAAACCGAGCCCAGGAAAGGGGCAAAAATAGTATAGAACTTTCAGCTAAAATCCAATCCAGAAGAAGCCAAAACCGAGCCCACCAAATGGGGAAAAGACAATACAAAACCTTCAGCATTTATTTGGAAAGGAATAACAATAATAAAGCTCAAGAATCAAGTCCCAAATCATCCTTTCATTCAACATATGATTCGAATAAGGAAATAATAGGAAATATGGAAAATAAAATAATTCTCTAACAAAAAGATTTCTTCCAACATGCTTTTCAAATAAGGGCACCAACAATTATTCCATCAGCATGTATTTTAAATAAGTAAATGGCAGCATAAGAAATCTGAAAAATTAAATGTCCACCCAACATGCAATTTGAACAAAGAAGATAGCCACGGGGAGCCAAAACTAAGCCCCAAATTGAGAATAAATCTGAGTTTTTCTTTTCTCAAATAATTTCATTGTGCAAGCTTCCCTAGCATCCTTCACATTTTTCAGAAAATGTATTTTTGATTTAAGCATTTCACTCATATGTTCCAGCTCCCCAATTCCATAACCATTCTCATTCCTAACATTAAACTCAATAAATGCTTAAAGTGACCGAATTTTCCCAATTCCAGGTGCATTAGAGAACGCCTTCAGGGGCAATTCCACAGATTAGAAAACTTACTTTAGCAAGTGTATTCAAGGGCCACTCCAAGTGACGAATTAGAAAGATTACTTTAGAAAATACATTCAGGGATATTCCAAGTGACAGATTAAAAAGATTACTCTTGTTGCTAGACAAGAAATCATCAGAACAAAATCTCCTAAACACATCTTTATCAATTACGAATCCATTAAACCCAATGTATGATAATAGGGTAAAACAGATGTCTCCTCTGAATGCTTGTAAAAAGAAGGATGAAGAAGATTACCTCTTGATGTAGATTCAATAGTAAACTCAAGAACTAGCCTAAGGAAATAAAAATCAGCAAAAACCTCCTTTAAGATCCTTGATGCAAAAGAGATCCCGAAAGCCTCGAAAATACAACGACAAAATGTTCACGATCAAAAAAATGCCCCAAATCCTCTCTTCTCCTCTCCAAATTTTCAACAACCCAGAAAAGTACCTAAGAAGCCCTTTTATAGGCAGAGATGAGAGGGGGCAGCCACCTACCTCAATTTTGTGGTTGAATCAAACAACGGAGAAGGAATCGTCACAATAAAGAAGGAGAAGGGTCGGTCAACCCAGCTCCCGTGATTGGAGAGTCGAACGGCCACGCGAGGGAGGAGCAGATTCGAGAGGAGGCGGCCGCGTGGATCGTCCAAAGGAGCTAAGGCACACAGAGAGAGCGAGTCGACCACCTGATCGAATCGCGGGGGTCAAATGAAGGCTAAGTGTGCGGGAAAGAGGGTAAATAGGGTTTAGGATTAAAATTAATATTATAAGTAATAATATAAATATAAAAGTATTTAATATTTCAAAAATAAGAATTTGATTTGTACATTGTATTCGTGTGTTATAGGATAACAAAAATGGATGTCCTTTTTAGGTAATTTTGACATTTCGGACATGTTGGTGTTGTCTGTTTCACAGTCGGAGATAGTTTTAACGAATTCATCGATTTACGTGTAATTTGCTTGTGTCGAAAATTATAACAATATGGGTGTCTTTTCTTGCTAAAATTGATGTCTCGGACGCGTTGACGCAGTCCATTTTGTCGTCGGAGGCCGTCCGGAGAAATTCACATTTTCACCCATCTTTTAAGCTCAACTTTAGCCCAATATTGTGCAACTTAGTGCATTTTGTACATTTTGTGTGTGTGTGATGATAAAGTCCTGAAGAAGTTTTCCTAGGGCTTGAGATCCTATTGGGAACTTCTCCTTGTGTCTTCACATAATAGTCATTAACCACTCGACCGTACGATGATAGTTTTGAGACCATCAATGTGAGACATCACAAGAGAAATAGGAAGTGACTGGAATTTCTAAGGGGATGAATTCCAATATTAGTTTTCTAAGATAGCCAATAGGAACCCCTAGAGCTAGATTCTAGGATACTAAAGAAAAGAGTAATGGCCTCAAAATGAGGTCAACAGAGCACTGAAAGTTCCTCAGACACCTACAACAGAAGTTAGAAGATCTAGTGGAGTGAAACATCTCATACAAAGGTATTCGCTTTCTTTACACTATTTGTCATTAATTGATAGTGGTGACCCAAAGTACTTTGAGGAGGTCACTCAAGTTAAAGATTTAAAAGAGTTGGAGCTCGTCATAAATAAAGAAATGCAATCTATGGAGTCAAACCAAACTTGAGATTTGACGGTAATACCAAATGGCAAAAGAGCGATGCACAATAGGTGGGTCAACATGCTGAAAAAGGAGTCAGGTGGCAGCAAGCGCTACAAGGCAAGACTTGTTGTACAGGGTATTCAATAGAAAGAATAAGTGGATTATACATAAATTTTCTCCCCAGTGGTGGAGAAGAGAATTGTCAAGATTGTGCTGAGTCTGCTAGCAATGGAAGATCTACATCTGGAGCAGATGGATGTAAGAGCAGTTTTCTTACATGGTGATTTGGACCATGAGCTATATATGGTGCAGCCACAAGATTAAGATGTTCCAGGCAAAGAAAGTTTGGTCTATAATTTGAGGAAGAGACTCTATGACTTGAAACAGACCCGAGACAGTGATACAGGAGGTTTGACAGGTTTATTTCAGAAAATGGGTACTTAAAGTGTCTGGCAGAACACTATTGTTTCATCAAAACTTTGGTAGTTGTTATATTTTGCTTCTTTTGTATGCAGATAACATGTTGATTGCAGAAGCAGATATAAAGAGAATCAGGAACTTGAAGAATTAGTTATCAAGTGAGTTCGAGACCAAGTCCAACCAAGAAGATCCTCGTAATGAGAATCAACAGGGACATGAGTGCAGGAACATTGAAGTTGTCTCAGGCAGAGTATGTTGAAAAGATCCTATAGAGGTTCAACAAGAGTAAGGTGAAACCAGTTAGCACTCCCTATGGTAGTCACTTCAAACTATCTAAGGAGTTATCGTCAAACTCTGAAGCAGAGCAAGCACATATGGAGAAAACTTCATATGCTTCGACAATTGGAAGTTTGATGCAAGCGATGATTTGTACAAGACCAAATATTGCATGTGCAATAGAGGTGGTTAACAAATACATAGGCAATCTAGGCAGACTTCATTGGGAGGTGATAAAATAGCTTCTCATAAGTTTGAGAGGAACAGTCAACATGGCACTTTATAATGGAAATATTGAGATTTATTGATTCAGGTATGGAAAAAGTGTTTATTGATTCAGATCTGGCAGAAGTGTGAACAGTGGGAGAAGTACAACACGGTGTATCTTCACATTGGAAAGCACAGTGGTGAGTTAGGTTTTCAGGTTGCAAACAAAGGTCGAATATGTTTTTATTGTTGATGCTAGCAAAGAGATAATTTGGGTACATAATTTCATGGTTGAATTGGGCAAAGAGCATGAAATTGAAAAACTCTACAACGACAGTATGAGTGTGATTCATCTTGCTAAGAATATTGTTCTCATGTCAGAACGAAACATATCCAGTTCATGTAGCATTTCATTGATATCTTCCAGAAAATTGGCAGCTATTTCTGAGATACATACAGCTAAAAATCATGAGGATATGTTGACGAAGATGGTCACTATTGAGAAACTAAAGTTGTGTTTATCTTTAGTTGAGTTTCATGAAGGTTAAGATCGGGGGCGAGCCACACCAAGATATGTGACCACGGTATGTGACTATGAAGGTAATTCAGATGGAGGTGCAGGTACAAAGGACTGGACTTGGTGTTATCAATCTTCAAGTGAGAGATTGTTAGCTGTGGAATCTGATTGTAGCACCCATTGAGCAGCAAGCTGGCTGGCTTCCACACTGTTAGTGCACCTGACGCCAAGTCGTCGGGCTATGGGCACTTAAGCATCCGTTGAGTGTTCGCATACCGAGAAGGTGGAAATCATGCGCCCAAATTGGGCGCTTAGGCGCCCACTTTTGGCACTTGGGTGTCACTTCTAGTGTTGGGGGCCTATTTCTAGAGAGCTAGGCACTCATGCGCCCAAATTTCGGGCAACATATGTATGGGGTTTGGTGTGTAACTCTTCTGATTTGTTCATCAACAAAATCCTGGTGAATGCGAGAAGGATTCTGGTGTTTTCGACGTGTGTTCCTGTGTCAGATCAATAGGAAGAGTGTGGAGTGGAGCGCTATAAGCTTCTTCGTGTGAGTGTGGAGAAAAAACTTGTGTGAATCTTTTGTAAAACACTCTGAAATTTATAGTAAAATTTGTGTTGGTGTGACTCCATAGTTTTTACTTGTTCTCGAGTTTTTCCACGTAAAATTCATGTGTTCTTTTCCGGTTATTTTTTATTGTGTTTCTGGTTTAAATTTATCGTTTCGATTTTCTCAAATCCTGTGATCCTATTTCGATGTGACATTGAGAATTGTAGGAGGATTCCCAACATCCCTTGACAATAACTTCCCATAATTCAAAGTTCTAGAAGACAAAAAAGCTCAAAACATCATAATGGAAAGATGCATATCATGGAGGATGTCACCATAAGGCAAAAAGTTTAACCATTCTCAAAAGAACCCTTGGGATAAAAATGATGGGCATTTACAAACCAACCACCAAATTCTTATATATCTACATATCTAACACCTAAACTTCAATTTTACATTTATACCGCCTAAATATTTCATATCACATAAAAAAATATCACAATTTTAAGTTAAAAAAAGTGAATTAAACCTTTTCATGCATAAATAAGGTAACAGATATACAGATTGAATTCTAGGTGCTAGATATGTAATACATAAAAATTGAGTGCAGTACATGTAAATCTTCCTAAAAAATATCAGAAAGAAGTTAAATCAGAACTATTTCTCTGAATAAAATATTTCATATATCTGACTTACTCCCATCTCGCTTGACATAGCGTTGCAATGCAAGCTGATAATCATTTGCATGACATCCATTTCCAGAGAAAAAATAACTGAGCGAGGAGAATAGTCCTGGGTGGCAGAAATTGTTGACTCTTGTAACACAGCAATCGGCAGGAGACCAAAACCATCTAGAAATAAGCCTTACCTTCAAGGGTTATTAATGAAATGCCAGTTAAATGTGTTTCACCGGGAACTGCCTCGGCTCCTGCTTTGATGGCCTTGAATATAGAAAATTGTAATAGATCAGAATATTGTATAAAAGATAATGCAAAAGCATAAGAATGCTGAAAAAGCACCTTTGTGGCACATTCTTGAAGAACAGGAAAGTATTGTTGAGAAATTCCAATTTGTTGAAGCTGTTGCTTGGCCTTGTCGCCAGTCCAACTAAAGGAATTGCATCGCATGCACCAAAATGTAGACATGATGAACACAAGAAATGAGGTTTTTCAATCATCTATATTAAATTGGATTTCTAAATTAATTTTATAAAAAAAATGTTCTTCAAATAAGAATTATTTGGGATTGGATATAATTAAATTTGAATTCAAATAAAGTTGAATTCATACTAAAAATCATGTTTCCATGGAAAGAATATTGATGAAATGCATTTTATATATTCTTGAAGCCATACATGCATGCATACATACATTCATACATACAAACATATATATATATATAAGAAATACTAAATGTTGGAGTATGTCAAGAAAGAAGTAAATTTTGCCTGATATATCAATGCTAAAAGCTATGTCCCATGCATAAATGGTAATTTTTCCAACAACAAATTTTGATGAGCCCTGAATTAAGATTATATTAAAAGGCAATACTCCGGTTCAGGACCAAAGAAAAAATTAATACCAGTTTTAAAAACCTATAGTGCAATCTATATTTCAAGAAAATTGAAAAAAAACATTAGACTTTATGTTTTTAAATTGTTTCATAACAGCCCAACGTTGAAAAAGACATAAATACGATGTACATTAAGAAAAGCATCACAATCCAATGACATTTAAATGCTTCTACTAAAGAAAATGAAGCATGCACAAAGAGAATTTGCATTAAGGAAAAAAAAAAGAATCGATGAAAGAAAAAACTCACGTTGACAAATAATGCTCAAATTCACATCTCTGCAAATTATCTTTCCTGATATTGATCCAACCTACAATTCCCTGAAGATTTAATAAAAGATCGTAAAGTGCAACAGATAAATGTAATATTTCCAAGTTACAACTTAACAGCTATAAAACATACCTGAATGACATCATATAGTGGTCTGTATGTCATCTCAAGATTATCATTCATGCACAACTGCCCCAATTCGGC
Source organism: Phalaenopsis equestris (assembly GCF_001263595.1). Taxonomy (NCBI): domain Eukaryota; kingdom Viridiplantae; phylum Streptophyta; class Magnoliopsida; order Asparagales; family Orchidaceae; genus Phalaenopsis; species Phalaenopsis equestris. Next base: position 13,121 of record NW_018164609.1, on the reverse strand, counting down.
CTGAAGTGCTTCAGAACAAAATTAATTACGATGAGAGCATTATTTAAACTAATAGATATAATGAAAAGTAGTTTTCCAACCATGAAGCACATCTTCTTCAATATCCACAGTTCCACCATCACGCGCCATGTCTTCAACATTGCTATTCAAAAGGCATAGAAAGCAAAAGATATATTTACAAACAGATGTGTGAAATGCAAGTCCAAACTAATTTAAAGGGGCATTAACATACATCTTCCAAATTCTTTGTCTGCAAATACTCCTTAAAACAAAATTAGCGAAAAAATCTAAACAATTCTAAGTACATTAGGCAAGGTTGTGCTTAAGAAGACTAGCACAGCAGATTGCTTGAGTGCAAAATAACAAGAAATTTGCATGCATACTGCACAATTCTTATGGATTTACCTATCTAATACCTGAAGTTTGGTATTTATATTTATAGCATCTTGGTGCTATAAACCCACGCATAAAAAAGTGCATTTGTGCATTAAAAGGTTGGTAAAAGTGGTATTTTTATGTGATGTTATATATTTAAGCGTCCTGAATGTAAGTTTAGGTGTTAGATATGTAAATACACAACAATTGTGCGGTGTGTATGTAAATGCCCCTGAAAAAAATAAAGTAATGTGTAGTTAACAAATATCTCTCGCATTTTAAAATGGTTAATACAGCCAAATCTATAAACAAATCACAAAGTTGATATGGTTGCAAAATTTGCTTTTGGCATAGACTTTTCTAAACAATTTAGAAAGCATACTGGGCCTCATCAAGAATTAGAATGGATCCTTTGATATCAACATCCATAGCTCTCCGAACAATTGGATTTATGATGTAGCTATATGGGCAAAAGACTAACTGTGCTTCAGCCGCAAGAGTTTGAGCAGCAAAGTACGAACAACCTGAAAATGAGAGGGGAAAAAAAAAAAGCATTAGTGCAAAGTCCACGAAATTGCAACTTTTCCAAATTAAGTGGTTTAGCGTCTATAGACTGTAGTAGCTCAAACCTTTTACACGTTGGCCAATGCTTACTAGGTCCTCTATATCATGAACCTCAAAACACCCACCAATCTGAAGAGAAGGATGATTTCTGACTTTGTTTGCATTTCTGATTGCAAATTACATTAGTATCGCTTCAAACATGACATATATGTTTATGTATGTGTGTATGTGTGTATGTGTGTCTATATATATATATATATATATATATATATATATATACACACACACACACACACACACACATAGAGAGAAAGAATGAGAGCTGAACAGTTTTAACCAAATTTGAATCTACTAACTTGAACTCAAGACATCCTCCAATGGTGTCCTTTAGGAGCAATTTACTGCAACATGACCAAAAGTATCACAGAGAGTAACTGGTGGAAATGCCAGCCAGTAATCAACGGGGGTAAAGAATATACCATACATCGTCCACGTTTTCTTTACCACATACATATTTATTGGTACAATAGTGCTTCCGTGATGCCTGGGAAAGATAACAGATATCAAGTACTACCATTCCAACTAAAATAGCACAAAGCTTGATGAAAACAATGTAACCAAAACGCCAATGAGTTACATAGCACTGTCTAAATATTTCTAATCTTTATTCGTCAAATTGATATTTTCATAGTTAAGGATACTAAAGATTAAAAGAAAATGTACATACATTCCACACAATTCTTATTTATTTACATATATAGCAATCATAGTTTGATATTTACACTTATAATGTCATGGTATCACAGATATGTGCTTGAAAAATGTGTATTTCTCTTTTGAATGTGGTATTTTTTATGTGATATTAAAGATTTGAGTGGTATGCAATTAAATATGAATGTTTATGTGTTAAATATGTAAATACATAAGAATTGTGCGGTATGCATGTAAATAACCCGAAATTAATTTTGTAAATGAAAGCCTGGCCTACATAAGTTATCAAACCTGCGCATAAACGTAAAACATCATTTTAATCCAGAAACTATTTAAGAAGAAATGAACAAGAAATGAAAATAACCCCCCCCCCCCCCCCCCCCCCCCCCCC
>NW_018164609.1:2525-11029 GCF_001263595.1 Phalaenopsis equestris | reverse complement strand
CCCCCCCCCCCCCCCCCAAAAAATCTTTGAATGATGACTAAAACAGACCAGCCAAAAGACGACTTTGGTTACTTTTTAAGGAGTCAAGTACTAAATCGGCATTTTACATAGTTTAAGAATATTATATTTACCTGCAAATAGTAGAGACAATCATTTTGATCCCATACTTACTATTATGTGAAGAGAATTCACAAAATAAAAAATGTATATTAAATTTACAAATTCAAAATTCTTTGCAGCAAAAACATAATGATGATAATAAATTTGCATAACATTTTTTTACCCAAACAACTTGCTATAAACCTTCATAGGTGATTCTTTTTTTTTAGCAGCATATCCTAGTCAAATTTATACCCTAACAAGATTTTCTGTTCATATTTACCTGCAAATAGTAGAGACAATCATTTTGATCATTTTCTCAGAAAGTTCCATACTTACTATTATGTGAAGAGAATTCACAAAATAAAAAAAAGTATATTAAATTTACAAATTCAAAATTCTTTGCAGCAAAAACATAATGATGATAATAAATTTGCATAACATTTTTTTACCCAAACAACTTGCTATAAACCTTCATAGGTGATTCTTTTTTTTTAGCAGCATATCCTAGTCAAATTTATACCCTAACAAGATTTTCTGTTCATGGCAAGCTTTTTTTTTTTTTTTTTTTTTTTTTTTTGGTTTTGGTTTTAATTTGGATTCTTTATTTTTCTTCTTTAATAAAATTAGTTATTTCAAAAACTGGTAATTATATATATATATATATATATATATTGGATTTTTCCAGCTCTCAAAACAATTAATTATTTCATTGCAAAGTATACTAGGTAGCACTTGCATGTTAAAGAGTGTATAATTATGATTGAGATTGTTTAACCGTTGGCTCAATGAGCAAAGGATTTTGTGCAAAAATTAGTGGTAGTTAAATCCCTAACTCAGTGGTGACTATTTGTGGAAGAGCCAAATTGGAATCAAACCACATAAAAAGAAGTGTTCTTTATTGTTTTATTAGCAATCTATATCCATATTGTAATTGCTTCTAACTCTCCATACTTGGGATAAGATGTAACTATACGTGAGAAACCACTAACACTAATAATAAAAACTAGCAAGAAAATTAGCAGTAGAGAGACAATGAAAAGAAAAGACTAGATCCATTGGGAGAGAACAAATCAATAAGCAAATCAACTAAATGACTATGAGAAAAATTGAGAAACAAACATTCACGTCAAATTCTTGCTGCATATGTTGAAAAAACATAAAAACCAAAATAGGATATTAGGCGAGAGCTAAGCGCATAGTGCTATGATGCAAAGTTGTGTTGCACTTGCACAAGCTTACCCTTCATAAACAAGAGATATGCAGACCATTTGATTGCTTTGTTTGATCGCAAAACAAGTTTTGAAGTGTGCTTCTAATAACATTGGATAAGTACCAATATGACTTTTAAATGGGAGGGGAGAATATTTTAAAGAAAGATCAACAGGGAGAAGTCCAAAGCACAGAAGCTAAGGTCAGATCTAAAAAAAATTGTGAGATGAAGGTTTTGATGAGTAAGGAAGTGGTGATTTCCTTTGACATTTTGGATTGAGGGGAAAAGGCGAAGGGCACTAATTTGGCGGGAATTTTCCCATTTGACAGGATTTTTTTTTTCCTAAATTAAATTATGAAAATATATCAAGTGTATGATACTCAACTAAATATAAATATTTTTCTAGCCTTTTTTACAATAAATATTTCTCTTATTTATAGAGAATATGGTATAACAAATAAAATGATTTTCCCATCTCTCATCATAATAGGGCTCGCAATGACAAATTCTTTATAGACAGTTGTTTGACATTATTGCGCAAAATAAAAAAAATGCATGTAAATTGTATCGTGCATATGCATATCAAATTGGATTCACTATTTGAAAGGGCAATGTCCGTTTTAGGCCAAATTTAACGAATATAAAATCAAATGACTTCTTATACTATAAAAATGATTTTAAAAAGGAGTCTAGCCTCAATAGTTCATCTAAGTTTTAAAAAAACAAACATTAAGGTTGGTTGTCCAACCATTATTTGATATGGTCTTGACGTAGATAACAAATGGAAAATTTTTTAAAATATTAATTTTCATAACCATTCCTGAGCAGAGTCGGGTGACCAACATTTCTTGGGATTAAGTCGAATATCAGTGATATCAACAGAGATGTGCTTAAATTGATGACCGAAGCAAAGAAAAGCTATTGATGCTTTCAACCTTTTTGCCATGAAAGTTGGTGGAGTACATAAATTGGGGTTCTAAAAAAAGTTGCATTCAATTTTATTCAAAATGTGTGATTAGTGAAAAATGTATATCATGACACTCGATTTAATACAACTATTCACAGAAAATGGTAAGTTGCAAACAATATGTTTGCGTGTAACTTCTTAGTTAATGATTTCGGTAGGTTCATGAGATTTTGAGCGATGTCATTTCAAAAATCAAATATTATTACTTCGGTGATGTCGTAATTTTGTATATAAGTTACATGTTGAATAAATATAGCTTAGGTTGTGCAACGTTTTTATGGGTTAACCATTATTGACAGAATGTCCTCATTGGATTAGGTTTTTTTATCTGACAGAATAATTGACTTATTCAAGTGATTATTTAAAACATGTATTTGTATAATAGATGATAAGCATTTATTAACAATATTCACTTATCACGAGCAAGCAATGACGAAAGCTATAGAAGACGCATTTCCTTATATTCATCATACATTATGTCAATAACATATATTAAAAATATTTCTTTTAAGGGTACATTGCTCCACCAACAATAACAAAATAAATGACATGTTTTACACGTGTGTGAATAAATGTGATTCAAAGGAGATGTTCAAATAAACTTGAACTAAGACACTTGATAAATTATCTATTTTACTATTCACCGAAGCTTTGAAGTCGTAATCTTTTTCAATGTTTATTTGGGCTTGAGATTTTGGTGGCAATAAAATATGCACGAATATTATAATTGATGGTTGCAATGAATTTGACAACATGGTTTGTCGAAAATGGCTGATAGCAATGTCATGAGCGGGACTCAGTTGTGAATTTGACAACGAGGCTTCTCGGAGGGGGATGATAGTGGTTTCACCAGCAAGCAGTTGAAGCTTTGCCACAGTTAAGTCCTTGAATAAATAAATAAATAAATAAATAAAACAAAATAAATGTTGATTGTCATATTACTTATGCAAAATAAGATGTCATGTAGCAATTATAAGTAATTAGTAGTTGAAAGTATGTGTTAATGATGCCTCTGAAATAATAAAATATAACATAATTTATTGCACCGATTCCTGCTTTTGACCACCTTAACATTCGTGGTCGAGTGTTAGGTACGCTAAGTGCGCTTAAGTGCGTGCGCTCATAAAACCATATATAAATAAAATGAGAAGAAAAAACATTAATTTGATTGTAAAAATAAGTCAGATGTCTTGATGCATACAAAATGTTCGACGTAATCAAGACAACAAATATGTTCATGTAGCCAAACATTTGTTGTCGCCTTATTTTCTAAGTAGTAATATCCATTTGCTATTTAAAAAAATCATATGTGGCAATCGGCTAATAAGAAAAACTATGCACATATTCAACAAATCTGTACATACCACTTGACATGTTATAGGCGATCGAGGGAAAAATTAAGTTCAACATCAAAAAGTTAATAATAAACTCAACAACAAGATCGAGATACTCCCTTGAAACAAAGCTCAAGAGGTCGCTCTTTATTTGCAGTGAAGTGACATTTGATAATATAGACTTGCCCCAAATTACGCGTTCAACTTTATTGCGAATTCTTCTTATTACAACAAGTTTATCAACAATGAAGGTTGATGATGTTTCACCAATCTTAAAGACCTTCTCATCAACATCCTGATACTTTCATAATTTGTAGGGTCAGGCTATTTTTGTGTTGGTAAGGAGACATCGTTAAGAATTTACTAAATTTTGGTCACGTAGAGGATCATAGCTTCATCGATAAGAATTCGATGTATGTGGTCACATACTCCCCTAACAGTCGAAGGCCGCACCTACATCAGCATACTTGCAGTTAAATCACTATAAAATGACTCGAAGAAAACAAAATAAACATAAAGTTGTCCTGCTAAAAAAGTGCATTGTAAAGTAAATATAATTAACAATGTAGCTTTTAAATTTTTAATAACACAAGACAATAAGTATATACAAGCTGGCGCACACAAGTATCATATAAATTTGGCGATGGTGTGATGTCAGAGGTATTAGAGTGATATTGAAGTGTTTATAAAGTCATATTATGGTGGTATTTGTGTGATATTGAGGTAGTATTTGTTTTGTTTTGTTGAGGTTTTGTGAGAGGATCAATGTTTGTGGTATTGAACTAGCATTTGGGTGATATTGTGTTGGTATAGGGGTAGTATTAGTTTGGTTTTATTGAGATTTTGGGGGTGGTGCAATTTTTGTGGTATTGAGGTGGCAATGACGTGGTATTAGGGCGATATCGAAGTGATATTTGGATGATATTATTGTAGTATTTGTTTGGTCTTTTTGAGATTTTGTGATTGGTGCAGTATTGGTGGTATTAGAGTGCTGATGGTGTATTACATGTGACATTGATATAATATTGAAGGGGTATTGTGGGGGTATCACGGTAGTATTAGTTTGATTTTGTTGAAGTTTTGTGGTGGTGCAATATTGGTGGCATTGAGATGATAATGATATGACATTACACTGTTATTGAAGTGGTATTTAGGGTATATTGGGGCAATATTGATTTGGTCTTATTGAAGTTTGGTGGGCGATGCAATGTTGGTGATATCAGGACAATAATGAAGTTGTATTGGGGTAGTATTGAAGCGTTTTTTGGGGTTTTTGGGACAAGATGTTGATGAGGTGATACTGGGTGGCATTGGGGCAGAGTAGGGTGATATTGGGTATTTTGGGAAAAGATATTGATGAGGTGATATTGAGATAATATTAGAGTGGTATTGTGGTTTTTGGCATAAGGTTGTGTTGGGGTGGTATTGGAGTGATCTTGTGTTTTTTTGTACAATATTAATGGGGTGTTAGCAGGTGGAGTTGGAGTGATATTGAAGTAGTATTGAGGTGGTGTTGAAGTGATATTGCAACAATATTCATGTAGTATTGAAATAAATGAGTATCACTCCAACACCGTTAATGAGGTGGTATTGGATCAATATTCAAGTAATACTGAAGTGGATAAGTAATACCGTTGAGTTATCGTATAGAAGTGGCATTGGAGAGCTATTTTGATTATCTAATGTATTTTCTCACTAATTGAACAAAATCTCATTATCAAATCAAATACAATTTTTTTCGGTGATATATATATTGTTCATAATGCATGAAACAATATCAAGGAACAAATGATGTCAAAAGCTTGATGCTCGATGAATATACTTCATGATGAAGAATGATTTGTACATTAAAACAAATATATACTTATTAAAGATGAAACTCCACTGTCCTTGATTTTGGGAAAAAAATTGCGTACATAAGACGTACGCAAAGCTGGGTACGTCTGTAACTTGCAAACATGTTATAGAGAGGATTTTAGAAGGTTATAATCGCTTTATACCCCATGTAACCTACCTATACCTTCTAGTAAGTTCTGCGTTTCTGTTTTGATATACAGGTAGGTTATAGGGAGGATACATGGGGTATAGCATAGTTATAACCTCCCGAAATCCTTCCTGTAACATGTTTGTAGGATATAGACGTAAGCAGCCCTACGCACGTCTATGTACGCAAAATTTTTCTCTGATTTTACCCTCTCTCACTTCAAATTCTGCATCATGCCAAATTCTTAAAAAAACCTAAATGAATTTAATAGGCGCTCGGCGTTCTCCGTCCCCGTCCCCGTCCCCGTCCCCGTTTGCCGGTTCGCCCTAAAGCTTCGGCTTCGTGGCACGAACACTTGCGATACAGTCGCTAGAGCTAGCTGGGAAGACAACGACGGGATCGCGGCGCACAGAAACCACTGAAAACTCTCATCTTTCTCCTCCGTTCGTGTCGCTTCCAAATCGAGTTAAATCCGGCTCTAAACGTTCTCCTCCTCTTCTCATCATCCTCCCTTCTATCCTCTCCCTTCTCCCTTAAGGTCTCGCCTCCACTCCGCCGACACACCAATACTCTTTGCAGTATCCGCGCAGCTGATCTCACCCGCGGTTTCTGGTCTTACGATCCCCAAGGCAAAAATCACACCAGATCACTGTACGACGCTTCCTGTAAATTTCATCGCAACGCGTGGAATTGTTTTCGCAATGCGAGGGAGAACATGGATGCGATCAACTCTTGGGTATGGATTCCTGAAGGTTATGGTGGGTCGCCGCTGCCGCGGATCGACCCTGCCGCCTTTCTTCATGCAATGAAGGGGCGGCGCATTGGGTTCGTTGGAGATTCACTAAATGAGAATTTTATCGTGGCGTTCCTTTGTGTGCTGAGTTCGGCTGACCCAGGTGCGCGGAAGTGGAAGAGGAAAGGGGCGTGGAGGGGTGGCTACTTCCCCAAGTTTGATTTCACTCTGGCTTACCACCGGGCTGTGCTGCTTGCTAAGTACATGTAAGCATTTGCTTGAAAGTGATTGATAATTTGGGTGAAATTCTGGCTAGTTCTGTATGATGAACTATATACTTATAAACAATCTTGTTGCATTACGTTGGTTCCTCTAATTGCAAACCTTACACTTATTAAAAAATCTCTTTTTTTTTCAGTACATATTGCAAGGGCATGAGTTATGTAATTCTGGGTGTGAAGATATTGTTTTATTGTGCCATATTCTGTAAGTTGCAGTGGAGCTAAGTATTGTTTAGTGTACTAAGGCAGATAGTATAGATGATGCATTTTATAAACATGAGAAAACATTTATACGAAACTGTTGCTAGATCTTTTTTGCACTTATCTGTTAAATAGTTTTGATTTACTTTTACTTATTCATAACTAATTATATAAAGGTGGCAGCCTGTGGAGCAGTTGGATCTTCCGAGCAGAGATAGTTTGAAGGGATTTTACAAGGTGGACGTCGATATTCCAGCTGATGATTGGGCGAATATAACCCAGTTCTATGATGTCTTAATATTCAATACCGGACACTGGTAATAAACATTTCTTATTTACATAAAGAGTAATTTACATTCTTTGAAATATATAGAATCTACGGTATTTTTTGTAACGTTTTCCTATTGCACCTATTTGTGAATACTCGAATGTCTTTTATATGTTACTGGATATGCATAATGTGCATCAAGATGTTTGTGCTCTACTGAAAGACTATTTTGTATTGAAAAATTTGACATAGCAAGTTGCCCCATGATCGATATCAAACAAATAACTTGGTGAGTAACTTAAACCTAGGCATAGTTTTTTATTCCACTAACTAAACATAGATTTTAACAGCACTCATTAAATTGATAAATGGTTTGTTGAACAGGGCTTTGCTAAATAAAAACAGCAAAGTTCAAGAGTAAAACACAATGGAAATTCAGCAGCTAAGCTCAAGATAATGAAATTAATGTTAAATTGGCTTTAGAGTTTATGCAAATTCGTTTGAATCCAAGCGGCGGACACACCACTTAGAAGAAAACCAGGAAATCCTTTACCCTTTTGTATGGCCAATAGGGAGAAATTGTTGGGAACAAAGTAAAATAATCTTCTTACTATTTGATTCTTGCTTAAGTTAAAATATTGCCTTTTAACTCTTTATATTGATAAATTTTTTTTCGATGTACAACAAAGAAATAACTTAAAAAAAGCTGGTCAAATAAAATAAAATATAATTCTATAAAATTAAATTCATATATGTTGATTTTAAGAATTTAGTGGAGTTATTGTATTGTTATGAAAATGAGGTATAGATACCCTTACATGAATCTTAGAATTGGACAGACAATAAAAGGAAAATAACATGAAAGGAAAGATATAACATCTATATCTTTAATTAATCACTTCATAATAATTACTTGGAGATAAATAAAACTTCATAAAATAGGATAAAAAATGATTCAAATCCAAGGAAATAAATATAATCTTCATAACTTCTAACAGTAATACATTATTTTCTAGTATGACTTCTAACGCTCCCATTTAAGTTGAAATATAGTTGACAATCATGTTAAATTTGGATTTAAAAATATCAAACAATGGACGGGGAAGATTTTTGTGAGGTAGAACTTGAAGTTTTCATCATGTATTTTTTAATTAACTCCAAAAGCATTTAGAGATATTTGTAGTTGGCTGAGGTTGTCTCTGTAGGTAAGCGAAAGGCTCTTACAGGTAATGCTGCTGGAAGTAGACATCCTACAGGACTTCTAATTGATTGTGGTTATTAGGGCTGTAAAAGAAGCTCGTTGTTCGCGAACAGCTCGTGTTCGGCTTGCTAAGTAGCTCATGTTCGACTCTTTCGTTAAGTAAACGAGATGAACATGAACAAAATTTTAAATCTCGAATTATAAACGAGCCGAACACGAACAA
>NW_018164609.1:0-292 GCF_001263595.1 Phalaenopsis equestris | reverse complement strand
AATTTTCGTAATATTGCATGGCATTTATGAAGGTGTAACATATTTTAAGGTAATTTATAATTTCATTACGTTCACGGTCATTTAGGGCCCGTTTGGGGCAGCTTATAAGTGTGGGCGGCGTCTTGAAAATGCCTCAACGTTGTTTGATTAACGCGTTTAAACAACTTATGAAAATACGACGTTTTTAACTTCTGATGGACGCGGCCCGCAGGATGATGGCAGCGGTCTGCATTTGATGAAATTGCATCCCGTCTTTACCCTAGCTCCATTCGATCACGTCCTGCCCAAGCTG
>NW_018164608.1:355-16266 GCF_001263595.1 Phalaenopsis equestris | reverse complement strand
TTAGACTTGATTTTTGCATAACTTCAAGCACATGATTATTTTTAATCAGGAATTTGCGTACAAAATGTTTGGGATGTAAGAGAATTACACTAAGTGACTAATTTGTTCATAGTTTTCTTTGATGAAACTAAATTAGACAATTTAAGTAATATTAATACTTAGATCAAGGTAGTCAAAATAGTAGCTAAATTGGATGCTATTTATACTATCTTAATCTTTATGAATTAAAAGTAAGAAAAAATGTTTAATCACTATTAATTATGCCAAATAACATTGAATTCTTTAAGATGATATGAAATCAAACACAATGCATTGAAAGATAACGATTCTATTTAAGTAATATTGTTATTTATGTAACAATATTATAATAATAAAATTTGATGAAGTAGACACCAAATTTATTTCTAAGATATGCACTATGGGTGGCTTATGATCATTTTTTTAGCATATAATTTGATAGAAGTGTTTATTTGAGTTATGGATATAGTCTAATTAGTTAGGGGTCATTTGGGATCATTTTTTATTTTTTATTTTTATTTTGTTTTGTTTATGTTTTGATTTGAAGCAAAACATTTTTTTACTATTTGATTAACCATTTGGGATCGTTTTTATGTTGATCTTTTTTATTTTGTTTATATTTTGATTTGAAACACTGGTATTGTCCGGACCATTTGGGATCATTTATGTTTTGATCTTTTTTTGAAATACTGGTATTGTCGGGACCATTTGGGATCATTTATATTTTGATCTTTTTTTATTTTGTTTATATTTTGATTTGAAACACTGCTATTGCCGGTTCCCAAACTCCGGATGTGAAAAGTGGAGGGCTGCATTAAGTAATCGACAACCAACATAAAATTTGTCTAAAATTCATGGCATGAATCCTTTTGATAATTATGTAAATGCTAGGACGTCTCTTGGAAGCGACGCGTTGTATGACCTGAATACAATGAAAAATGTGCAAGAGATGCTACACCGACACCCGGGTATAGTGTCAAATAAGTAAGTGTTCTCACATTACAGATGAATGCAGATAAAGAAGTTTGTCCATAAAATTAATATTAGAATAAGATCTTAGAAAATTGATATTATCACAGTATATTAATGGAATTAGTTAATATTATGTATGATTCATAAAAAGATAAATATCTCATGTATTCAAGAAACTAAATGGGTTGGAGAAAAGCTAAGGAGATTGATAACTTAGGTTTTAAACTTTGGTATTCAGGCAAGAGTAGCACTAGAAATGGTGTGGGTGTTATTATGGATAAGAGTTTAAAAGATAATTTTATAAAAATTAATAAAATTGGAGATAAAATTATAGCCCCCTTAAGATTATTGTTGATACTAAAATATTTAATATTATGAGTGCTTATGCTCCTCAAGTAGGTTTGGATATAGCTTCTAAAGTTAAATTATGGAATGACCTATAAGACTTAATATAAATGATACCTCTTGAAGAAAAAATTTATTGGAGGAGATATAAATGGACATACTAGTAGAGTAGTAGAAAATTTTAGAAATATTCATGGTGCTATAATTTTGGAGTAATTAATGAAGAAGATAGAGCCATGCTATATTTTGCTTTTGTGTATGATTTTGTTATTGCTAATACTTTATTCAAGAAAAGAGATAAATATATTATTGCTTATAAGAATGGATCTAATAAAACACAAATAAATTATTTTTTATGAGAAGAAGAGATCGTCGAGAATGTCAAGATTGTAAGGTAATTCTAAGTTAGGATTTAAGTAATTAACATCGATTATTAGTTCTAGATTTTAAGATGAAAATTTGTAAAATAAAGAATAATATGAATCATTGTCGTAGAATTGGATGAGGACACCTAAACGATACAAATAATTATTTTTATGAGCAAAATTCAAGATTTTAAGATTTGGGATGTACATGAAGAAGCAAATTCTATGTTGGATAAAATAATAAATACTATTAACAAGTGATAAAAGATGTACTTGGATAATCAAAAGAAAAAAAATTCTATGGATAAAAATAATTTGTGGTGGAATAATAATGTGCAAGAAAAGATATAATATAAGAAATTATATTTATAAAAAATATTTTAAATATAAAATCTTAGAGAACTGAGAATAATATAAAATGACCCGTATGAAGTCTAAAAGAATAATTTATGACACTAAAAATTCTGCGTTTAATGATCTCTATAATATATTAGATATTAAAGAGGGTGAAAAATATATGTATAAACTAGCCAAAAAAAAAGGGAAAAACAAAGTAAAAATTTAACTCATGTAAAGTTTATTAAAGATGAAAATAAAAAAGTACTGTTATTAGAAATATATTCAATATAAGTGGGTGAATTATTTTGATAAACTTTTTTAATAAAATATCTGAAAATACGATCAAGTTTGGTGATTTTAATTTCGTTAATAATAATAAAATGTTTCATTTTTACTGTTACATTAATAAAAAAGAAGTTATTGAGGCTTTAAAGAAAATCAAAGGTGTATAGTCGTTAGGGCCTGATGATATCCCAATTGAAGTGTTGAAATATATATGAGATTTGAGAGTATCTTGGCTTGCTAAACTCTTTAATATTATTTTAAAAACTAAAAAGATGCTTGAGGAGTGTAGGAATAGTATTTTGGTCCCTATTTTTAAGAATAAAGGGGATGCACAAGAGTGTGCAAACTATAGAGGAATTAAGTTGATGTGTCATACTTTAAAATTATGGAGGGTAATTGAACATAGGTTAAGACGTATTACAAAGATTTCTCATAATCAATTTGGATTTATGCTGGGAAGGTCTACTATGGAAGTTATACATTTATTGAGAGGTTTGATTTAGAAGTTTAGAGATAATAAGGATGATTTACATATGATTTTTATTGATTTAGCAAATGCTTACGATAAGGTTCCAAGATATATCCTTTAGAAAGTTCTAAAGAAGAAAGGTGTTAATATGACTTTTATTCATATCATTAAAGATATGTATACTAGAGCTGTTACTTGTGTTCAAACAGAAGGAGGATTGACCAACCAAATTTTTTCCTAATTCAGTTGGATTACATCAGGATCGACTTTAAGCCAGTATCTTTTTTCTTTAGTTATGGATGCTCTCACTGACATTTATAGGAGGATGTACCTTGGTGTATGCTTTTCGCAGATGATATCCTTCTCATGGATAAGACTAGAGAAAGCTTAGGAAGAAAAAAATTGAATTATTGAGGTCTCCATTGGAGTGTAAAGGCCTTTGTTTGAGTAGAACTAAAACTGAATACATGGACTGTAATTTTAGTAGTAGCAACTCTAGTGACAGAGTTGTAACTATGTGTGATCAAATTATTAAAAGGTGTGAATGTTTTAGATATCTCGGGTCTATTGTTCAAAGTGATGGTGATATAGATGGAGATGTTATTAGTAGAATTCAAGTTGGTTGGTTTTTTTTTTTTTAAATTTACCTCTTAGACTAAAAGGTAAATTCTATTAGATGGTGGTGAGACCTGCAATGCTATATGGCGCTGGCCTTTAAAATAGAAGCATAAAACCAAGTTAAGTGTTGTCGAGATAAGAATGCTTAGGTGTGTTTAGGTGGATGAGTGGCTTGACACTTAAAAAAAAAATGCGAAATGAATATATCCGCGATAAGATTGGTGTAGCTCCCGTGGCGGATAAAATTAGAGAGAGTTATCTTGGATGGTTTGGTCACATTAAATGTCGACCATCTGATGATCCAATTAGGGGAGTAGATGTTTTAGATTACTTATGTTAAGAAGGCAGGTTCTTAGATGGTTTGATCACATCAAACGTCGACCATCTGATGATCTAATTAGGGGAGTAGATGTTTTAGATTAGACTTATGTTAAGAAGGCAGAGGTAGACCAAGAAAGATATGGGCATATTTTATAAAAATGATCTTAATTTATTAAAATTAAATGAACATATAACATTCAATAGGACGCAATGGAGAAAAAATGATTCATGTAGCCGACCTCACTTAGTGGGATAAAGGTTTGTTGTTGTTGTATATTTTGATTTGAAACAAATTATGTTTGGCTATTTGATTAAAATATGATTATTTTTAAAAACACTTAGAATACTTAAAAGTTGTTTTGGATGTTTTCAATAACATGTTTATTTTCTTAAAAATTAAAAAACAAAAATATGTAGAGAAACACACTAAACAACCATGTTTTTAAAAATAAAAGCTAAAAAAAAAACAAAAATAAAATATAAAATTGATCTCAAACAATTCATTAACTTCAGTCTATTTGAGTTCAACTTTAGAGGATATTGTTATTTCAATGTACCCTAAAATGTTTAAATCTTGGACATGGCACAATATTCTTTTGTATTTACTCCAATATCTATAACATAAATGCTATTCTTACCAATTACTTTCGATGCAAAAATATTTCATCCAAATTTCTTTATGCCATTTTAAGTGTCACAATTGAACACTCCTTAACAGTGATATTATCCACTTTGGCGTTATAGGCCTTACAATATTTTGCTTTTATTTCAACTTCACAGGAGGTCACCTATATTTGTTATTCTCTTCAATGAGGACATTGAACGTTAGAGTTCCATATAAAACTCAAACTATTACATCGAAAGCCATTGCAATGAAGGAGAACTCTTAAAAAAACATCAATTCTCCTCTTTGTGTAATAGTTGAAGTTTTATCAAGTACTTCAAAGTTAACACTCAGTGTATGCATCATTTTCGTGGAATGTCCACCAAGAGGATAAAATAGTGTGCTTGAATCTTTAAGTGAATAATATATTGACGTTTGAGTATTTAATTTTATAATTGACATCTAAATAATACACTATCAATAAGATGGGAGCCAGTGGGCATGCATAACAAAGTGTTACCTCATGGGAGTTACCTCTTGAGCTCGTTGAGAACAAAGCGCTATAGGGTAGGAGCTATTAATAGAAATATTTTTTCTTGGTGGATGATTTTGGCTATTGAAAGGATTTCAATTCTTTAAGAGGGAAGATTTTATTCTCTTAGGTACAATGAAGTAAAAAAAATTAGATATCAAGGGTTTCTTTTGGTGTAACTATTTGAGTTTTTTGAGAAACTTCAAAGGGTAGTGTGCTTATTCTAGAGTACTCTTGGGATGAGTGAACTTCTTGGGCAGTTGCATTCAAAGAAAATAAAGCTATTAGGTTGGTGATTATAAAACAAACAATATGTCAATTGATATGATTTACATAAGAGTATGTTTGAGGCTTCATCACACTTAATTTACTATTTCATTACAATTGCTTTATCTTGTTATGTCCTATAATTTATTCCTTTTCACATAACAAGATTTCTCCACTTGTAATACGAAAATGATGTTGGAAAATTGTTGATCCCCTTCAATATCCCAAGCCTCTAACGAACATAATTGCTTTGGGTCAAGTTCAACTTAAAGCCTTTCAATTTGAACTTGATGTGTGATAAAGGTAACTATAGGTTTTGTCAATTCAATCTCATTGTGAGCTACGTCTGGCTTTTTACTTTCTTCATGAGCTTGATTCTAGCTATAACATTTTTTATTCTTTACCCTCTATAATCTTTTCTAACATATGATTCCATTCATATATGCAACCATATGTAGGTGCATGTAGGCACAAACGAGCATGCATTCATTTGATTTGATCTCGAGTTTACTTGGTTTTGGATCCTAGTATTTGCCGTTAGAAATTAGCTTGAGAAAAGCATAATTTGTTAGCTAGCTCATATCTCAATCCAAGCTTGATTTGCATAAAAAAAATGTCCCAATAATTTAGCCATTTTTGAATCAAATTAATGGTCTTATTTACCCTCATTAGAGTCATGATGATATAGAGGAAGAGGCAAAACTCACTTGTCTATATCCTCCCTCTTATCTCATTTCCTAAGAGCAAAAATGTATCAGGTTCTCTTCTTCAGTGAGAGTTGAAGGACGATATTAATTTTAAACTTCGATCTTTTCCATCCCTCCTAATTTTGTTACAATGCCCAACCTTTGATGCTTCTTATAGCTTTGTGGTAGCCATAAAGGTTTGCTTAATGATTGCTCCTCTTGCATAGTGCATCCCAAAGTTGGGCCACTAGAGCTGTGAGAAATGATTCTTCTTGAAAGTATGCATTTTTGTCTTGTCTTTCTTAGTGCTATTAAAATATTTGAAACTTAAAATTTTTTTAAAAATTTTATTGTATCATATGGACCCTAGTTGACCTGAGCCGAGTTTAACTTAACTCTTGAACCAAAATCAAATTTGAGTAGGCATTGAGCTCAATCTTACTTGCTTTAGCATAGTCTAATAAAAAATAATTATGAGTTTAATGTAAACTCAAAATCAAAGGATTCAAGTTCAACATGCTTGACTTAAATTTTCTTGAATTTTGGATTGAGTTTGACTTGGGCTGGAATTATACTTTTTTGATTGACTTAAAACAAAAATCCAAACTTGATATTAACTTTAAAATATTTTTTTACTAGCCCCAAAGCTTATGGATGGATTTGATAAGGATGAAGGGAGTATTTAAATTCTTGATTGGTGACAAAGTTGTTTGCAGTTATGGAGCATATTGGGGTAGTATCTTTGCATGTCTCAACGTCTCACACATTCTTTGGTATTCTTTTTTTATCTAAGACTTTTCTTTATTTACCCAACCATACCTTTAGAAGTTGTGTTCTCATATATTTCTCTATTTTTTGTGCTCTTTAATCTTTCAAACCCAGGCATAAATTGGCTTTCCAACAAAATTTAACAATAGTTGACATATCACAACTTGCTAATATGCATGATTTGCTTAAATTTTATTCTTTTAATACTAACCCCGTTATCTTTTAATTTTCTTTTTGCCGTTATTCTTATTTAAGAACCGGTCCCACTTATTTTCTTTTAGCAAATCTGTAATTTTTGAGCTTTTGTGGTTTAAAGTTTTATAAATAGCGAATGGAAGATTTTATCTAAAGAACGGCAGAATCGTTTGTCTCATATGGTTCCCTGAAGCTTTTTGAGGAGGAAGAAGGGCATCACATCAAGCTAAGAAAAGCTTCTATTTTTTTTTTGTTGAAAGCCAAACTGGAGGGGAATAGATATATCTCATTTATCTTAGATGTCTCTAAAGAAGGGCATCACATCCAGTTAAGTTATGTCTAAATGGTGCGTACAAGAGTTATATATGGGAATATTAGGACCTGCATTGTTGCTTAATAGATGTATGATAAATGAGCCCTAAAAAAAGAAAAGACAAGTAGCCTAAGAAAGTAAAGAAAGAACTTAACATTTTTAAATGGTTTTAATGCTTAATATAATTTAATATCTTCGAAATATTGATGACAGAGGAATTGCTTGATACGGTCCACTTCCCTCCTCTTTTACCTAATCTAATGCAATATATTTTTAAAAAATTAATAATGATGTTCTCAGAGGGCTCCATCAAATCCATCAAGCTAGAAGTTCGCTCCCTCAAAACTCTCGGGGAAGTCACCTAGCTCTTTATGTGTCATTTATGTATCATCTGATGGCTGATATCAAAACCAACGAATAAAACATTTGTGGATGTCATGGCCCTTGTCCAAGCGCATCACTCACTATTTGAATAATCCATATTATGTGGGGATTGATGGTTGGATAGGCATGGCACCACAACAGTGCAAGAAGTCTGGTTGAATAAATAGCTGGTTGCTTGCGTTTAGCATTATAATGAAAGACATTCATATTGAAAGTAGGATCAACATGAATCTTAAGTGACAGATGAAGCATATATGTAATGAGATCAAACTTTCTAAAAGCTTTGTAAGATTCAAAGGTTTTGTTAGATGGTTTTGTGTTGACGGAGTGCAATAAGCAAATAGGACATATGTAATAATCAGCATCAGCCTTATCCCAACTATTCGTTTTCAATGTAGGACATCTATAAACTAATACATGATATACCTTAACTTAATTGGATCCATTGGCTTCTTCCAAGCTAGAAGAACGCTCCTTTGTAGAATTGAATTCATAATACTTCTTCAAAGACAAATCTCATCAGTCACTATTTGAGCTGCAAAAATAGATAAGACCCTCTGCTTAAATAAACACCTCTTGGCTTAAATTTGTCACACTAAGCCATTATAATTATCTATGTTGAAAAATAAGGCATGAATATTAAGTGGCAAATAAAATAGATAAGCGTTAATATCAACATGTAATATAATAAAATTCAAAGGTTTTGTTGGAGGGTTGATGTGGGAGCTCCCCTTTTCAACTCCACACCCCTTGTGAACATGCTACCGTACCTCACTCATCCGTGAATTGCTACGGTCTTGTGATCATGTGGCTGCTATATCCATGCCTGCACTGTACCAGTTTATGTTCTTTTCGCTGTTGTGGAGTCAGTTGTCCCTCATGTGCCACTCCTCGCTATCTTATTATTATATGTTTGTATTTCTGATATTTAAGGGTTAGCTTTCTATGGATTTTGTATCGAGACAGCAGTTGATATCTCTTTTTCTCTTCGAGGGCTATATCCTAGGGGTTCAATCGGTGCTTTGGTTATATCTTGGTCTTCAGGTGATGATTATCTTTCCTGCTCCTTCTCGCATCCCTCTTGCCTAGTTTCCACGCCATCATTCTCGTTGCAGCTGCCTCGAAAACTGCTTCGTTCCTATCTTCCTGCAGATCCTCACCCTCCAACCATCCTTCTAGCTGTTGCAGCTCTTGGGCTGCTCCCATTTAGCTATCATGCGATCCCACACCTTCAACGCCACTGTTGTCGCCCAAAAATAGTAGTCCAGGCTGTTTTTGCTATTCCAGCCTCTCGACCAATTGTTTCCCCTCATTCTAGCTTGATGTCATTGCTGCAATGTCGACCCCGTGCCGTTTTCCTTCTATTCGCCGGCCCAAACAATCAGCTCTGGTTTTCGGCCGCCGCCCCTTGCTACCTTGCTGTACCAACCACCATAATCGCTGCCACTCCTCACCCACAAACTGAAAACCCCTTCCCTACCTTGTCGCTAACCCTAACCACCTTCACTGGGAGTCACTATAACACGAGTGTGTGTGTTGTGTGTGTTGATGAAAAGATGCACAGTCCAGCTAAGCCCATGAGGGAGACTCCAACCGAATTAACAGAGATGGTCCAAGATAGTCTTGAGTTCGAGGAACCGACGCCGAAGGCATGACAATCCCATTTAAGTGAAATTCAGACTTTTAAAATTTATAGACTTATTCTGGATTTTCCCCTACTGAGGGAGATCCATCATGTTAGGAATGAAGCCATTTTGTGCCATGTGTGGAAAATTATATGGAGTTATTCGTATATTGGATTCTGTCTAGCACTGTACCTACCATCAGATGTCCAGACAGGAGGGATGAAATGCAACTTTGAAAATTGCCTTTGGAACTTTACGGGGAAGAAAACCCCTCTCCAATGAGATCCAGGTCTTTTGAATATAGAAGGAGAAGAGGCCTCTCCTGAGTGGTTATACTTCAGTGTGGTTTTGCCCACCATATATTTCATTATAAAGTTAATTTCTTATTACATACTTGTTTATTAGATACTCTCGGATGAGTACAAAGAGTAGAAGCTAATTATATATTTAATGGCTCGAGGATTGATTCATGATGATACCCATCCACGTACAGTTCCAATTTTGATTGTATCAGAATAGGATGAATACATATTCTATCAAGCTATGCTTTGGGATGCCAACACCAACATGATTGATTTTCCAGGAGATTATGCCATTTATATTACCTTCAAAAGAGCCAACCAAGGAGATAGAAGCTTCGACTGATAAAGTCGACACTCCCCTAACCCCAAAGGGCTGACGCGAGAGCTCCCCTCCGCGACTCCACACCTCCCTGCGAGCATTGCTACAACACTGAGCCCATCCACGAATTGCTACAACACTGAGCCCATCCACGAATTGCTACAGTCTCGCGATCATGTGGCTATTGTTTCTGCGCCGGGACCTATGCGGTTTAGGTATTTTTTGTTGTTGTGGAGTCGACCAGCCCTCCTGCGCCACTCCTCGCTATCCTATTATTACATATTTATATTTCTGATGTTTTAGGGTTTGTTTTTTTTTGTGTTTTGTATTGGGACAACCGCCGACATCTCTTCTTCCTTTCAAGGGTTGTATCTAAGGGTACCAAGTGGTGCTCCAATTGTATCTTGGTTTCCATGTGGTGATTATCTTCCCTACCTCTTGCCGCCTCCCTCTCACCTTGCTACCACGCCTTCCTCCTCGTTACCCTAGCAACTGTCCCATTACCTTTCTTCTTGCAGTTTCTCATCGTCCAACCATCCTTCTCGCTGCTGCAGCCCCTGGACAGTCCAGCCTTTTGCCGTCCAGCAATCTTACGACTTTACCCCCGCTGCAACCATCATACCAGCTTGTCGTTGCCGCCCATAAACAGCCGTCCGAGCAGTTTTTTGCTGTTCCTGCTGCCCGACCAGCTGTTTTCCCTCATTCCAGCTTGCTGCTCATTCCAGCTCGCTGCCATTGCCTCAACGCCGCCTTCTTGCTGTTTTCCTGCTATCCAGCCGCCCCAAACAACTAATTTCTGCTGTTTGTGCTGCACCCCTTGCTGCCCTGCTGTTCCAACCACCAACAATCACCGTCTCTCCTCACCCACAACTCGAAAACCTCTTTCCTACCTTGTCGCTACCCCACCAGGTCTTCTAACCCTCTCCAGCTTGGGATCAACACTAATGTGAGTTTTTCGTGTGTGTTGTATTTTCTTCTTCAAGTGTATTTGATTGTAATCACGTATTTGCTTCCAGTTATAATATTTGTTTTTCCTAGTGTTGTTGGGTTAACTCAGGTATCAATTTCTTATTAGGAGAGTGCAATAAGCTGATAGGGTAAATATAATAAATATCATCATTCAAAGTATTCCAACTATTTGAGTTTATCATTGGACGTGCATAAACCGAGATTTAATATATCGTAATGTTATTTCATATATCGATTATGAATTGTCAATGCAATTCATTGTGTTTGTTGAAGCTATTCTTGTAAGATGGTAATTTAAGAACTAAGCATGTTTGTTGAAGTCCTTATAAATTGTAGATTAAGGAGTTAAGCATTGATGAAGTCCTTTTAAGAAAGTTGTGAATTTATGGAAAGAGCTAAATACAAATTCAATTCTAGATTGAATGTTATACGGAAGATTTCATTATCATAATCCCTTGGGTGTTCTAACAGTCATAGTAGATACGAGTTGCTTATAATTTAATTAAAATTAAACTTTAGATATGATTCAATTTCATGTTTAAAATTTTCTCTTAAGTTTAAATTCAAAATTGGGTTAATGTTTAAGTTCTATCTTATGTCCATATTTCTTTTAGATTTGACTTCAAGGTGGATTAATGTAATTAGAAATAACACCATGAGATTCCTTTTCATATTTTTTGTCGCATGTTTTAAAAATCTCTTGTAATTCCTTTGAGCTTTTCACCAGTAGATTTAGCTTCATGTTCAGGTGTAAACTGAAGGCATGGCAAGTCATAGGAACCTTTTCTTATGCATATACTTCATTTTAATTAATTTAGTAGTAGTGCATTTATCATTATTTTATATCGTTCTTGAGGTGAAACTACTTAACCATTCTACTAATTTTAATTTGCTTTATATGATACCATGTCAATTTATGCGGTGTTAATCATAGAAGTCTCATAATTTTTCATGCTAGAAAAATTATAAGTTATTTTCTCCATCTTCAAATATAAAAAACACCTTCCTTTTTTTTTTTTTTTGTGGAGCATAATTGTAATTATCAGCACAATAGTGTTATCTATGATTTTGATTCTCATGAGAGCATCTCCTACAAGTAAATTTAGTCATGTTTATATGATTTTTTAAATCTTGATAAGTTAAAATTGCAAAAGATCAATTAATGGGAAATGCCAGCATATATGAAATACTTTGACCTTACTTTCACGTTTACAACAAGATGCGCTTGTATGCACAATTTGAATTTGACTAGCTTTCTACTTAGTTCATAAAAAACAATGAAAAGTTGATAGTCTAATGTCCAGCTCAACTAGATTCTAGTAATATGATGTAGTAGGGCATTTGGAATATGCACATTTGAATTAACGTATTCGAGGATTTCATTGGACTCAGATGACAATCACTCCAACTAATTTTGCTCACCCTTTAAGGATGGTGGTGCTCTCCCAGACTTTGGTTTAGAATGATGGTAAGGCACACAAGGAACACTTTTTCTTGTTCTTGTGAACTTTCATCCAGGAAGATTTACATACATACTACTCATTTCATATTTATTTACATATTTAACACCTATACTTTAATTTTTACCTATATGCAACCTTACCTATGCAGGAAAAGATGCATTTCACGTTTAAAAAGATAAAATAGTGATATTTTATATGTGATAAAAAAACATGGGTGGTATAAATGCAAAAGCAAAGTTTAGGTGTTAGATATATAAATACATAATAATTGGATGGCATGTATGTAAATGTCCCTTAAATGTTTTGTTAACTCAAATTGCGAAATAACATAACAACAATCCAATTGAAAGGAGATCTAATACCAATTCAAAGAACAAGTGAACTGCAAATATTCAGATGGTTGTAGATGTTTAGATGTCGCCGAAGGTGGTTGACAGAGACAGAGATGCCAATTATTTTGGGCATCTCAAGATAAAGAAGAGGAACGTGTATACCTGGCGATAAGGTGATTGATTTCGGAGGCAGATGGGTTAGGCTTTTTTCTAAAAACAATGACAGAGAGTAGAGTAGTTGGAAAAAACTTGTTTTGTTTGAACAAAATTTCATATTGTTAAATTTATTTTCTTAAAGTCCTAATTCAATATTTGGAAATTATAATTTTCTGGATAATTTTGATTTTTTTGTTGTCTTTTAGTTTGAGTGGAGGGGTTTTTCTTTTTTAAATGAATAAGATTGATTGGCGTTGGACTGGGGGATAAGGTAGAAAATTTTGTGGGGGTTGGGATTTAAATTTTGAAAGATTTACATACATACCACTCAATTTGTATATATTTACATATCTAACACGTAAGCTTTTATCTTTACGTACATGCCCCCTTACATATATATGAAAGTGCATGATAATGTGCATTTCAGTTTTTAAAAGTTAAAATGGTGGTGTTTTTGATTTGATATGACAGATTTGGGTGGTGTAAATGTCAAAATTAAAGTTTAGGTGTTAGTTATGTAAATACATAGGAATTGGGTGTTATATATGTAAATGCCTCTTAAAGTTTTAGTGGAGATTGAGTTGGGCGGATAATTGGAGGACTACTGATGATTGACAGGAAAGGTTAGCACACTGTGGGATTCAGCATGTAAATGTGAACTTGAGCAGTAACACAGAAAATATGCATGTGAGCAGTAATACCTAAAATATACCTACCGCCCAATTCCTATGCATTTAACACCTAAAAATTAATTTTAACATTTATACCAACCAAATATTTCATATCACATAAAAAATACCACTATTTTAACTTTTAAAAAGTGAAATACACCTTTTCATGCATAGGTAAGGTGTTATGTATGTAAAATTTAAAGTTTACGTGTAAATACATAAGAATTGAGTGGTATGCACGTAAATCTTCCAAATTTGATTTTCTTTTCTTATTTCTATCTAATACAAGCCAGTGAAAGTCAGGGAAAGGAATAATAAAACTGAAAATTAGAACTTTTTGTAGGATGAAAATGGTGGTGGAATGGGAGGCAGATGGCTGGATAACTCCAGGGACAGCAAGCAGTTAATTCAGAATTCTGGTAATAGTACAGAGTTGATGGACATTTAGCAATTTTGAAGTAAAATGAGTGTATGCTTAGCAGGAAAAGAGTAAAATCAATTCATGAAACGGAAAATTAGCAGTATTCCAGTGCAAAACTGCCAAGGAAATAGAAAGATTATTCTAATCTTGCTCTGATACCAAATGATTTCTAGTAGTAGTACTAAATTCGAAGAGAGGAAGAAGTTGGCCAACTACTTGGGGACAAGGTTGATGATAAATACAGTGTGGAGATATCATCGAAGGAATTATAAACACTTAGAGGGCATCACATGAATTACTCGTTGGGTTTCTTTGCTAGCCAAATTATAGGATGGAAGGAAAAAAATTGATTGCATCAAAGCTAGGTTTAAGTGGTGCTGAAAAGGGTTATTTATATAAAGGAAGATTTACATACATACTACTCAACCACCTAAACTTTGTTTTTTGCATACATGCCACCTTCCCCATACATGAAAAAGTTTATTTAAATTTTTTATAGTTAAAATGGTGGTATTTTTTATGTGATATAAAAGATTTGATCAGTATAAATGTGAAAAGTAAAATTTAGGTGTTAGATATATAAATACTAAAGAATTGGGTGGTATGTATGTAAATGTCCCTTATATCAATAATATGGCATGTACTGTTACTAGCTATTACACTTCTTAGATAATGAAAGAATAGCCCTAATCTAAGAAAAAAACAACATAAATGCCTTAAGCAAATTAAGAATCATAACAACCTTTTGATACCTAAGCTTATAGGATATCATCTAGGATATCAATGATGAATGACACCATGAGCTCCATTAAGAGTTCTATGATCACTATAGAACTGTTAGGGGAACTGAAAAACATTTTATATTCGTAAATGGGGCTCATGTATAGTTGCAATTTTCTTGATCAAAGGTTTAATCCTACAGTCTCTTTATACTTGTAAAACCATTTGTAGTTATTTGACATGCTTTCACTATTCTTTGATTGTGTTTTGATTATGATTGACTTCTAATTGTTTTAAGATGGCCTTTTAACTTCATATGGTGCTTCCGCAAAGGTTCTTTTTTAAGAAGATTCACTTGCATACCACTCAATTTCTTTGTATGTATGTATCTAACACCTAAAATTCAGTTTTTACATACATTCCACATTTCCTATGCATGAAAAGGTGTATTTCACTTTTTAAAAATTCAAATGGCGGTATCTTTGATGTGATATAAATAATTTTGGGCAGTATAAATGTCCCTTATATCAATAATATGGCATGTACTGCTACTAGCTATTACACTTCTAAGATAATGAAAGAATAGCCCTAATCCAAAAAAAAAAAGCAACATAAATGCCATAAGCAAATTAAGAATCATAACAACCTTTTGATACCTAAGCTTATAGGATATCATCTAGGATATCAATGATGAATGACACCATGAGCTCCATTAAGAGTTCTATGATCACTATAGAACTGTTAGGGGAACTGAAAAACATTTTATATTCGTAAATGGGGCTCATGTATAGTTGCAATTTTCTTGATCAAAGGTTTAATCCTACAGTCTCTTTATACTTGTAAAACCATTTGTAGTTATTTGACATGCTTTCACTATTCTTTGATTGTGTTTTGATTATGATTGACTTCTAATTGTTTTAAGATGGCCTTTTAACTTCATATGGTGCTTCCTCAAAGGTCCTTTTTTAAGAATATTCACTTGCATACCACTCAATTTCTTTGTATTTATGTATCTAACACCTAAAATTCAGTTTTTACATACATTCCACATTTCCTATGCATGAAAAGGTGTATTTCACTTTTTAAAAATTCAAATGGCGGTATCTTTGATGTGATATAAATAATTTTGGGCAGTATAAATGTAAAAAGTAAAATTTTGATGTTAGATATGTAAATACATAGGAATTGGGTGGCATGTATGTAAATGCCCATATTTTTTAATGCTAATTCATCACTCAGTTAATAAGATACTCTGGATTGGAAACAAACATACTTATCTGTGATTCTCACCCATATTTTTTCTTTGTACCTGAAAATGTTCATTATGATACTTAGATGAAGCCAGAATGATGCAGAAGCCATTTAGATAGCAGTTAGGTTACGAGTTAGCTTAGACTATTAAATGGAATTTGTCTTGCGTGAACTCATTATATAGCTATCTTTAACATGCAT
>NW_018164608.1:0-255 GCF_001263595.1 Phalaenopsis equestris | reverse complement strand
GAATGGTCGATCAGGCTAGGATGGTTGGGTGAGCCGATTAGACCAGTGGCGGTTGATCAGTTAAGCTTACGGAACCGTCGAACTGGTGTAGGCGGTCGATCGATGTGGATTGATTGAGCTGGAACGACCAATTGATGAAGAATGACCAGTCGAGCTGATTCGGTAGGCGACAACTGATCTATCGAGCCGACGAGAAATGTTGATCGAACTGATCGGTTAGATGGCGGCCAATCGGTCAAAGCGACAGAACAATAG
>NW_018164607.1:328171-332730 GCF_001263595.1 Phalaenopsis equestris | reverse complement strand
CAAAATTCAGCAAAATGCATCATGAGAGCCTAAAGTAGAATTTACATACATAACACATAGTTTGGGTTGGTAATTGGGTGATATTGGGGGTTTTGTGTCAATATATTATTGGGGTGGTATTTGGGTGATATTGAGGTGGTATTAGGGTTTTTGAGCCATAATATTATTAGGGTGGTATTGATGTGCTATGATATTGGCGTGGTATTGATGTGATATTGAGGTAGTATCAGAAATTTTGTGCTAAGATATTATTGGGGTGGTATTGATGTGGTATTGAGGTGGTATTGATGTGTTATTGGGGTGGTATTCATGTAGTATTTAGGTGGTATTGATGTGGTATTGGGGTGGTATTAGGAGTCTTGTGCCAAGATATTGTTGGGGGGGGGGTATTCATGTAGTATTTAGGTGGTATTGATGTGGTATTGGGGTGGTATTAGGAGTTTTGTGGCAAGATATTGTTGGGGTGGTATTGAGGCGGTATTAGTGTGGTATTGATGTGATATTTGGGTGGTATTGTTGTGGTATTGAGGGTTTTGTGCCAACATATTATTGTGGTAGTATTGAGGTGATATTGATATGGTATTAAGATAATATTGATATGATATTGATGTGGAATTGATGTGATATAGGGGGTCTTGTGCCAAAATATTATTGGGGTGGTATTTGGTGATATTGATAGTTTTGTGCCAAAATATTATTAGGGTGGTATTAATATAGTATTGGGGTGATATTGAGGTTGTATTGAGGGCTTTGTGTCAAAATATTATTCAGGTGGTATTGATGTGGTATTGGGGTAGATTTGATATGGTATTGAGGTGGTATTAATGTAGTATTGGGATGGTATTGAGTGGTGTCGTGGGTTTTGGGAGAATGTATTATTGGGGTTGTAGGGGTGGTATTATAATGGTATTGAAATAATATCATTTTCTTTATTTGCATACATCAAAATTATTACTTATTGTACTGAAAATTACAAGCACACTCAATAAAAAGTAATAACATTTCCTTCCTACAATTATAGTGAATTACAATAAAATACAACAACTGTTAACTAAAGAACCAGTAATAGCTTCACGTAATTCGGCGATCTCTTCGACACCTTCTCCACTACCTATGGTTGGACTAGCAATATCATCATGGTTGGTAATTATTTGTCTCATTCGGTATTCATATGCTTCTGGAGGAACCGATTCGTTCCCATCTACACTTGCAAAATCAACATCAAACTGTGAATGATGAAGTCGTATGTAATTATGGAGATTCGTTGTAGCGGCGACAATTTTAACTTGTTTTTCAAAAGAATATGTTGGCACGTAATGATGAGTGACATTTATTTAACATCTTTTTTCTTTCTCGTACAACTTGGCTTGCCCTTTCAAAGCCTGGTATGTGATATTTTATGTTTAAAATGACTTAAGAAATCCTTGTTGTAATGGATAACCGACGTCTACTAAATGATATTCTCTTGTACGAATTGTTCTTCATTAGCAATTAGCCAGTTTGACTGAAATTAGTAAACCACTTAATAGGTTGTCAACCAACCTTGAGGTGGGAGGAGAAATTTGTGCACACGGGAACAAAAATCAAATTTGAAGCTTCAAATATCATAAGTGCCGCCCTACCACCCAACCATGATGAAAGCAAAAATATATTAAAGTCGCATGTTGTCATCATATTTTGTGTAGGTAAACTGCACCGTTCAATGTATGCAATCTTATCATCATTTGACACACGCACATCAATATGTATCCCTTCAGTGACACCAATACAAGCCTGTATCACATCTTTAGCTTAGATTTCAGAATTTGTATATATGTTCGAAAAACATGTGCATGAAACATATCTTGAAGTATGACATATACCGTCGATCACAGGAATTTTGTCTAAAAATATCTTGAAAAGTTGGATCTTCAGGTTTTATGATTTCGGAAGACATGCATACAAAAGCATTCAAACCACTTGAAAAATATCTACTGATGATTTCAGTTGTTTCGGTTGAGTGTTGAAATCTCTCGCAACTAGTTCTTATAGACTAATTATACGATAAAATATATAATATTATACTTAATACCTCCCGTGATGTCGTTCTTGAAGAACTATGAAGACCATAACTAGTGTGAAGTTCATTCAAAAGATAGGTAAATATCACTTGACTCGAGCGAAATATGTTACCCTAAAAAATTTCACCTATCATTTATCCCTTATGAAAGTCGAGGTCATGCATGGAGTTCGAGAAATATATGACTCGTGGTATTTGGTCAGCAAACATACGGCTGTTGTAATATTTTTTTTGAATGTTTTCTATCAGTAGCATCCATTGCTGAAAAAAATTAGGAGCATTACTACATTATAAGATATGAAAACTACTAACATTTTAGTAAAATATATTATGAGCACATCACATCACAATACAAGAAGAATGAGATCACAAAATAAATTTAAACTAATGCAATAGGTAATTGTCTTATTATAAAATAAACAAATTGTAGACACCAACATAATATTTTCATAATAAGTTGAAAAACAAATAAAATACTTAATAAGCAGACCCCCTTTGAAAAACATAGAAATGGTAAAAGATTAGTCATCGTGATTTTCGTAACGAAGTGCTGATAGTGAACCCTCCGCCCAGGGGTCATAGATATGAAAAAATCCCCCTTTACAGGATCTTCAAGCAGCTTAATGGAGTATAGATATAATGCATAACTTCATAAGCTTCAACAGTTTGCTCTAAGCCTTTACTACTTCAAGAATAAATGAAGAAATTTGTGTCATCAGATTCAGAAGATAAATTAGTACATTTTATAACCAACTCTGATATTTGACTCCTCAAATTTGCAGGTCCAGCCTTTCTATTGTGACTTGTCCTTGCTTTTAAGGGCGGTGATGTCCTAGCATGACTAGATTCACTATGTTCGCTAATGTCGTGTGATGATCTCTGAATTGGTTCATTGGGATTATCTCTTTGTTCGTGTGATTTTTGAGGAATCCAGACATTACAACAAAAACTCTACTAAACATGAGATCAAACTTCTCTAACTCCGGTTCAATTCTATCATATATAAATTTATTAATATTTGACACAACCTGTCATTCATACAATCAAAAGGAAAAGTAATGTCAAGTAATTCTAAGTATAAAATAATAGAATTAAAAATAATTTAAAATTCAGCCCACCTCTAATTTCCCCTTCCACCAATCCGCTGATGCATCTATTGTGTTTATAATTGAATCTCAGCCAAGTTCAGTAGATCATCTTTTCAGTTTTTTTCCAAAATTTTCATTCTTTTTTTAACTGATCTCATTTATTTTTTAAATGTGTTCGGTCATAAAATTTTCTAGTTTTCTCTTAAATCTTTTTTGCAATATTCTGCCAACTTTCTTTGTTGAAATGTATTATTGGTCTATTTCCTAATTATATCTCTATCAGACAAATGTCACAAAAAAATATTTTTGTTTCTTTCTCCTAAAGAACATATGATATGTTTTCTCATGTTGCTCAATTGCTAATGTATCTTGCAGGTTAATATACGATTTCAAATAATACATGATAATGAATAATATTCTTCTAAAGTTACAAGAGCGATTTCAACTAATGTAGTACCTAAAATTTGACACACATATACCATTCAATTCTTTAAAGTCCCAGTAAAAATATCGCAATTTTATCTAAAAGTTCAACATATCCAAGCTAATGATTGCAGTAGAGAAACACTATAATATTGAATGCAAGAAAATTGGAAAAAGAGGAGTTATCCACATCAACAAACCTTCCAAAGTAAAAACTAGAAAATCGAGTTTCATATGGATTAATGGGTCAGTGACGGAACACACCATCAATATGTGAATATTTTTCTAGGCTTGGTGGCTTTTTCACATGGAACATTCGAATACATGCCACATAGTTCTTATAAATGCACATAGGTAGCACCTGAACTTTGACATTGACATTGATACCATTCAAATCTTTAACGCACAGTAAAAATATCACAATTGAATGATTCTTATATATGTCTAATCAAGTCCAACAAAAGTTGGTGGCGCGCATAATCAAAATCAGCCAAGCAAACTATAAGATGTAGAATAACAATACAAAGTGTATTAGTAACACTCAATGTGATTGCGACATTAAGTATCAATGTCAATGGACTAATCGGTCGAAGAAATACCATATAAAGGAGGAAATGGTAGTTGTAGTTTTCACATGAATGGAAGGAGGCAGGGAGGATGGGAAGCGTTAGGTGATCTCTGCAACTTGCGATGCCATCATTGCCTTACCAGCTAGCTTTAGACATGATTTTACCGCAAGGGTCCGGTCACTAGGGCGATGGCTTTGAGTGAAAACGAGAGGGAGGAGACTAGGCGAGGGTTTGACAATGAGGAAGCAGGAGAGGGTTTCGGGCGAAGAAGCAGGAGACGCGAGCGAGGGTTTCGGGGTAGGAAGGGAAATTTTAACGAACATTTCAGACTCGGGAGGCCAGACACGTTCGCGTCTTTATTATTTCACCAAAAACGGTGAGAATTGTGGCCTCGAAAAATGTTATTCAAACAGTAAAAAA
>NW_018164607.1:319024-326126 GCF_001263595.1 Phalaenopsis equestris | reverse complement strand
GAGCAAACGAGCCGAACACGAACACATTTTTTGAGCTTGAAATATAAACGAGCCGAACACGAATTGAGCCTCATTTACACCCCTAGTTAAGAGTATGGAGACTATTTTAATACTTTTTTAAACTCTGGGACAAAGATGACCATATGTAAATAGTCAACTGACTATTTTGACACTTTACTCAATTGTTTAGCATGTTTCTGAAGTTAGCCTCTACAATGGCACCAATTTACTACTCTAATTTTGAAAACATTGATCTACTAAGAAAATATTTTTAAGTTCATAGTCAAAATCCTATGGTTATACAATTTTCATAGAGAAGATAGTATAAAATATAATGCTGAATTATTGCTTTTTTTGGCAGGTTTGAATTTAAATGTAATCATGAAGAATGGTTAAATAATGTGAAACCCAACTTGTGTCCTGGAATATCAGAAAGAGTAATGGATGCCCTGGCATCAACAGATGATAATTTAGAAAGCTGCTGGAAATTAAAGGCTGAGTTCAAGGCTGGTTGGACTGGCCTTTTGGGAGTTACAATTCTTAAATTTTCAATTACATTTTTGGCCTCAGACTACTTAGTTTTTGCAAATTAGTGCCTCTTTGGCAACATTATAGTGTAATTCTTCTCTTGTTTCTTTATTCAGGACTACGGTGCCCCTTGTAATACTACCGTTCCAGGGCCACCTCCATACCTCAACCTGGATGGTGTTACATTGAATGACTTTCGTGCCAAAGCTTTCAGTTTGCTAGCCGTTGCAGGCATGTCTGGCTTTTGCCAGGTAATCAAATTTGAATTTTTCTTCCTTTTATATTTGATACAATACAGTCATAATCTGCTCCAAGTTTTAATTAATACCACCCAATTCCTATGTATTTACATTTCTAACCGCTAAACTTTACTTTTTTACACTTGTAATACTCAAATCCTTCATATCACATCTCAAATACCACTTTTTTACCTTTTAGAAAGTGAAATACACCTTTTCATGTATAGGTAAGATGACATATATGTAAAAATTGAAATTTAGGTGAGAGATGTAAATCTATAGGAATTGAGTGGTATGCATGTAAATCTTTCCTCTCTTTTTTTTTCTGGCTTTGTATACAGATCCCTGTTCCACTTGGGATGCAAGATGGCCTTCCTGTTTCAGTTTCTTTGTTAGCAAGAGATGGAGCAGATTTTTTCCTTCTTCATCTTGTTCAGGCTTTCTATCAAACTGTAAAAGAACGAGCTGCTGCTATTTGGGAATCTGGTTTGTGAAGAACATTTGGATAGTTACTGTATTTTCTGTACACATTCTGCTTAATGACATGAATGAACGGTAATGATTCTGGAAAGACAAATAAACAGTGATGTTTTGCTTTGAAAAAGAGGTGCATTCATGTTTATTATCACTTGAGAAAATTTAGAGAAAATCTTATTCTAGAGCACCTTCAAGGATTCTTAGGGTCCAGAAGCTGTAAATCATGTTCTTTTGCATGCATACCACTCAAATCTAACATTACGTCAAAAATACCATCGTCCCTAATTTTTAAAAGTGAAATTCATCTTCTCATGCATAGGTTTAATATACAAGGTGTTATTAGTGTAACTGTCAAACTTCAGGTTGTTAGATATGTAAATACATCATAATTTATGTATTTACATATCTAACAGCTGAAGCATTATTCCCTTAGATATGAGATAAAATCAAGTGCCACAAGTGAGATAACTTTAGGATATAAAATTATATTTTAGTTATAAAGTTTCCAAAGTCAAAAAACATTAAGTTGATCTTCATGTTTCACATAATAAACAAACTGCGAATTAAATTCATAAAAATCTATTATAATTTTTTAGCATTAAGCATAAGAACAAGTAAAATCCACTATTCCTCCTAAAAGCAACCATAGAGCTTATTATCTTCTAAAATCTAAGTCAATCATACACAAATTTTCATACAATCTAATGTCGATGTATAAAACAACTACATATATTGTCAAAACACAGCCCATCACAGGATAAATATAAACTAATCTCTTGCCTACAGCAAAGTGAATCTATTTATAAAAAGAAAAGGCAAGAACATTTCTAGGATACAATTTTACATTTTCAAAGTATGCAACAAAAGCAAAAAAGCAGCAACTACTGCAATGCTGCTTATTATATAAACCTTATCAAACCAGCTTTCATTCCTGATTTTCTCCTCTTTAAACTCATTCTGAGCCTTCAAATACAAGTGACAGTACTCCAACACTTCCCCATAATTTCTGCTCCTCCTGCAACTCAAAGCTTCTTTTAAAACAAGCAGACTATTCCGCCCATTAACATGAGCTCCCGCCATATTCTCCACCTGCATACTCAACTCAGTTAATCTCAGACCTGTAGCCATACCACCCTCTCCATTCCCTGCACCCACAATACTAAATTTCATCACAATGATGCATTTTGCAACCTGGCATGGGGGAATGTCTTTCACCGGAAGAATCGATCCGAATCGAAGAACGAAGTTTCGATCAGTCGGCCAATGCCTCTGCCTCCCGAGCGGTCTCCAGCTCGTAAGATTCGCTGCTTGCTTCAATCTTCTATTCACAATGATCCAGCTTAGTACAATTCCCTCGTGCAAATCCCTCCACAATCTCCCATCTTTTCTCTCTCTCTCTAAAGATGTGATGGACGGCAAACCGTCATCAACTGAGAGCATAACATCACCATCCTCGTTACCGGTTCCATCTGAATAGCGGAGCAGGTCGATTCGAAATGGGCAAGTATGAAACCAACCATTAGAACCGTCAGAATCAGGAATTCCCCATAAGACTTTTGAATATACTGTTTTCTCTTTGTACCTCACATCAACAATGGAAACAAAATCAGAAGGGAAGATTGTTTCATTTTCATCACTGTCCCCATAGTAATCATCCTCGTTCCAATCGGCGGGATATGGAAGATTGTCGTCGGTTTGAACGGCGGGGATGTCCTCGTTGACAATAAGGGGAAAGCAATCGGCGTAGAACCGTCTGAACCCACCAATGGAGGAGATGAGACTCCTAACATCATCTCTATGAGTTGAAGGCCAAAGAGAATGACATGCGTTTTCCCATAATACTTCCTCTTTTGATAAGGAACAGAAGTCAGCACAAGTACACGCAGCTTTCGCTAGAGAAGGACCGTCGAGACGGCGAAGTATGTCGTATAGAAGATCACTGCTCAGTGATGTTGAGCTCTCTATTTTTGTAGTTGCCATGCTGTGGTTTGGTAACTTATATCCGTTTGGAACTGCTGCAATTTTTTATAAAGATGGTTATAAAGTTATGATAAGAAAAACAATTTTCAGGAAGTTTGCATGTGAATTATAAATATTTGTTTTTTAGAAAGTCAAACAGCAGTTTCCTTAAAGCTACCATACTTTACAAATCTGATTGTAAAAAGTAGCTTCTTATCACAAGAATTTCTAAAAAACTGCAAGAAAATAATTCCTCAAACATAACTGTAGTGGCAGTTTGAAACACAAAGCAGACATAAAAGTTTCCTAATCATCGATTCTGATACAATTAGAGAACCTCTCTTTGAAGCAGGTTTTTTACTAGCATGGACTGTGGAGAGCCAAAGCAAATTGTCAAAAAGCGTTTACAAATATTAGTTGGGTGAGCCAAATGGAATTTTGAATTAAAAGAACTGCGAAGAACATCAATTACAACGAGATTCAAAGTACTGTATTTGATAACGGCTGTAAATTGAATTGCCTTGAAGCTGGATTATATCTGTTGTACGGCCTCCAAATTAGGGCCTGCATCAATAATGATTAAGAGAAGACTTGGAGAAACCTAGAAACAGCTATTACCCCATATTGCTACTGTAAGGAGAAATTAGTTTCTCATACCTTACTCTTTAAATTTTTGAAAACCGGATCACTTGTTGAATCACTTGTTGAATCGGAAGGAGATATTTGCACTAATTTAATATATAATATTTTAAAACAATACACTTCACCATTGAATATTTTAAATTTGATGATGGCATGATTATTTTTTCTGTAAGCAGTTAAACACTTGTATAAATGCATGCAAATACATCTAGTGCATTGCCACTAACTTGGAACGCCAAAAACAAAATATAAATTATAGGAAATTTCACCAATCTCTTCTTATGTTTATAAGCGTTCAACTTCAAATTAAGATATCTAAATTTAAATAGTTTTGTTATTCTAAATTTTTATCTCTAGCCATTACATCAAAATAAAAATATCATAGATGGATCAAATCTTAAAACCAGACAGTTTATCAAAAGGTTCACCAATTCCTCGGTTTGGCCATCGAATTCAATCGATTTTGGCTGGTTATGTACAAAAGGAGTTTTGGAATTAGATCGAACTTACGGGAAGACCAGCTCAGGATTGAATCGGCCAGTATGATTTGATTTTTATAACCTTTGTTTACTCCTCGCAGAGAAGATGTAAAAAAAATTAGGTTGACAATGACAAGGGCACACAAAAGATAAATTGCAATAAATCACCATTCATGATTTTCTCTTTATCAAGCATGAAAAATGGGAGATTAACCAAGTAGAGTGACAAAAAAAAAAAAATAAATAAATAAATAAACCATAAGAATTAAAAGCTTGTTTGGTTTGGTGCATTTTGAGTGAGTGTAAAAAAAAATATAACAATTTTAAATTTTAGGTGTTTGGTTGTATGGAAAATAAAACCAAAGTAATTTGTTGATGCAGCTGGCGTCCGCCTTTAGTTTATTTTGAGTGTATTTAAAATTTACCGGAATTAGGTGAATTCTAAATCAATGTATTGTAAATAGAGTACTTTGTAACCAAGGAGTTAAACATAATTTATATTGTAAGCATCTTGATTTAAAAGATTAACCTCTCCGGTTGAAATAGTCTATCAACTCGGTCATCATCAAGGAGTTAAACATTTTAAAGTTTAATACTTGAGGGAGGTATCTAGTTGTGTTTGTTTATACTTTTAGGGTATGAGTCCTATCAACTCTTGTCCTTACAAGGAGAATAATCGGACTAGATGATTTAAACTTGTAAAATATTTTCTTTAGGAATTGAACATTTATTTCAAAATTACTAAACTAGTCAACTTCAGACTTTGCGATGAGGAGGATCGAACTAGTTAAATCTGACTTACAACCATGTCCTATAGATTATGCAACCCAATTAGCCTGCACAACATTCTTGAAACTAATATTTGGGCATTCAATATACTTATTGAAGCACATGCAGGTTTTTATATTTCATATATTGAAGGCTTGTGTAACCTTTAAACTATAGTTATGATTTGCAATTTAGGACTCCGATTTTGAAATCATGTATTCTATATGAATCTATTAAGGCATACACAATTTAAGAGAGTATAAATAAGTTTCAAAATATTTTTCATATATTTCAAATTATTGCATTTAACTTAGGAGTAACCAAGAAGCTTTGCGGGCTTTAAAGTCTTTAGCCATTTTGAAATTATGAGCTTTTATTTGAAATTATCACATGCAATGTCGCATCTTCATGCCTTAAGAGGAACAACCTTTTGTTCGAAAGTAGATGCGTTGCGAATTCGGTGGTGATATGACATATGATCCTTATCACATACAAAAATATGACTGACATATTTTAAGCTCAGCCCGATTTATGATGTTTTATGTTTAATTCAATTTGTCAACCCTTAAGTTTTGACCCAAGCGAGTTTAGCCCCAATTTGTTATGTTTCATAATCAAATCAAGCTTAGCCCCAAAATTATAGAATTTTGTATTCAATTTAAGTTTAGCCCACCCAATTTATAATATTTCATATTCAATTTAAGTTTAGCCCAAGTAATTTATGACATCTTATATTTTAGTTCAAATTTTAAATTATTAAGGAGTTCCTACTGTCTTAAAAGACGTGCTGGTCAATGTCGTAAGACGTTGTGACCAGAGAGCAAAAATATAAATTTAACCCGCGATCTTAAAATACGCAACAGACAATCACTGTAGCTGCACAAAATGTTAGATCATACATCAGCATTTCAAGACTGGTACATTACTTTCTCCAAATGGTACTTAATCCTCACGAACGGATACACGCTTTCCCTCGGACGGGTGCTTAAAATCTCAATTTTAAAAAATTTTCCAAACAAGTCTGTCATTTTTCCTAAACAGCACTTAATTCTCCATGGACGGGTACTCACGCTTCCTCGAGTAGGCATTTCGAAAATTGCTTTATTGCCCCAAAGTTTACCTTTTCCAAGCTTCAATGTAGTTGGAGACGATGATCCATGATGATAGCGACGAGGTCAATAAAATAAAAGTTATAACACAAACTTTCTTCCTTTTTTTAATACAATACAGAACACAAACTATGAAACTGTGAGAAATTGTGTTCGACTCAATTTTAGGCTCGAGCAAAAGGCAGGATTGAACAAGATTAATTCCTATTTTGAGTTCATGTAACTGAGACAAGGGAGAAGTGTTAAGGGGCTTTGGTTGGATTGAAGAAGAGTGCTAGGGATTAGAGCATAGAGGATCGTCCGACTTTAGGTTTCGCTTTTGTGTGGCAGAGCCGATTCTGGAGTTACACGCGATGATCGAGGGGTTCAGCTTTGGCATCAGCTGTCGCGTGCATCGGCAGAGTAGGGTGTACAATATGAATTATCCATCTGCCTTCATGGTTTCAGATAATAGTGTGGAAGAAGGAGGATTAGAGTTTTGAGTCTTTGTACCATGATCTCGTTGCTATCTTCTCAATAAGCTCTAATGATGATTGTATCGCGACTGTTCGGGCAGAGTAGTGCAGAAGGAAAAAAAAAGATGGGAATTTCTGGTTTTTGTAGGTCGGCGATCCCATCGTCGCTTTCCCACTTAGTGCTAATCACGACTATATTGCGAGAATATCAGGTAGGAAAGGGCAAGCAAGGGCTTCTGAAATGAGTTTTGGGTCTCTGTACATCGACGATTCCTTTCTCAGTCGCGAGAGGTGGTGAGGGCTTTGGCTCTGTCGTGCGAGAATTGGAGCAAATAATGGGATTTCCACAGGTTTCTGCATATTACAATATCAACGTTGCTTTTCTCCCTAAGAGCAAGATAAAGAGTTTAGAAGTATTTGTATGTTGTGATCTCGTTGTCAAGAAT
>NW_018164607.1:277264-318722 GCF_001263595.1 Phalaenopsis equestris | reverse complement strand
AGATCCCCCCCGCCACTCCCTTTAATCCCCCGCCACATCGCTCGAAGGATGTGCTGAGCTCGTCTCTATTTCTCTTCCACATATCTGATCTTCCGTTTTCTTACGACGCCTGATTTCGGGAGACCCACAACCCTTCGTCGCTTCACCATCAACATGGCGTCGACGGACACCTCTATGAAGCTCGCCGATGGCGTAAATGGCCGAATGGACAACATTTCATCATCCTCTGCCCTAAAAGGTTTGCGATTTTGCTTGATTTATGGATCAGGGGTATCCCATCGTGAAATTGATCTAACAAATGTAGATTTTGGGGGTTTCTCTGATAATAGCACTCATGGGGGTTTCTCTGTGTTAAGACGTCACACTGATGAGTGCATTCCTCCTTTGGTTCGATTTTTAATTTCTATATATTTGGATTATGATTCTGATGAAACTGTATCAATTAATGTATATTCATTTCATCCTTGCTGAAAACCTAGTTAGCCGTTTATTTGGGTTCTGTTTGATTACATCTATCGTGTTAAGACGTCTCCGTGTTTTTATGCGTTGGCTTTTGTTCTTTCCTCATCTCCTATTCCTTAAAAGGATTTATTTATATATTATTTGTGTCTTTGGGAAGATGCATGCTGATGATGTACAATCATATCTGCATGATTTAAATTATATAATATGGCATGTAAATTAGAAAGAAAATTAACTAACTTTTAGTGAATTCTCTGATTAGCATTTTTTTATTGAAAAATTTACATAAATACTACTCAATTCTTATGTATGTACATATCCAACATCTAGACTTCAATTTTTACATATGTATTACCTTATATATGAATGTCAAGTTATATTTTAATTTTTATATATGTAACATCTGCAAATCAGCTGTTCTCAAAACGCACAAACCAAACAAGAAAATAACTCATCCACAAGAGGAGCAGAATAGTCATTTATCCAGATCAGCTGTTTTTCAAACGCACAAACCAAACAGTCAACCAGCTTACCTGGATCAGCTACTCATCAAAATTAGTTTCTCATACCTTACTCTTTAAATTTTTGAAAACCGGATCACTTGTTGAATCACTTGTTGAATCGGAAGGAGATATTTGCACTAATTTAATATATAATATTTTAAAACAATACACTTCACCATTGAATATTTTAAATTTGATGATGGCATGATTATTTTTTCTGTAAGCAGTTAAACACTTGTATAAATGCATGCAAATACATCTAGTGCATTGCCACTAACTTGGAACGCCAAAAACAAAATATAAATTATAGGAAATTTCACCAATCTCTTCTTATGTTTATAAGCGTTCAACTTCAAATTAAGATATCTAAATTTAAATAGTTTTGTTATTCTAAATTTTTATCTCTAGCCATTACATCAAAATAAAAATATCATAGATGGATCAAATCTTAAAACCAGACAGTTTATCAAAAGGTTCACCAATTCCTCGGTTTGGCCATCGAATTCAATCGATTTTGGCTGGTTATGTACAAAAGGAGTTTTGGAATTAGATCGAACT
Organism: Phalaenopsis equestris; assembly: GCF_001263595.1. Classification (NCBI taxonomy): domain Eukaryota; kingdom Viridiplantae; phylum Streptophyta; class Magnoliopsida; order Asparagales; family Orchidaceae; genus Phalaenopsis; species Phalaenopsis equestris. The sequence continues at coordinate 317,199 of NW_018164607.1, read as the reverse complement.
TACGGGAAGACCAGCTCAGGATTGAATCGGCCAGTATGATTTGATTTTTATAACCTTTGTTTACTCCTCGCAGAGAAGATGTAAAAAAAATTAGGTTGACAATGACAAGGGCACACAAAAGATAAATTGCAATAAATCACCATTCATGATTTTCTCTTTATCAAGCATGAAAAATGGGAGATTAACCAAGTAGAGTGACAAAAAAAATAAAATAAAATAAAAAAATAAACCATAAGAATTAAAAGCTTGTTTGGTTTGGTGCATTTTGAGTGAGTGTAAGAAAAAATATAACAATTTTAAATTTTAGGTGTTTGGTTGTATGGAAAATAAAACCAAAGTAATTTGTTGATGCAGCTGGCGTCCGCCTTTAGTTTATTTTGAGTGTATTTAAAATTTATCGGAATTAGGTGAATTCTAAATCAAAGTGTTGTAAATAGAGTACTTTGTAACCAAGAAGTTAAACATAATTTATATTGTACGCATCTTGATTTAAAAGATTAACCTCTTCGGTTGAAATAGCCTATCAACTCGGTCATCATCAAAGAGTTAAACATTTAAAAGTTTAATATTTGAGGGAGGCAATGTTGCATCTTCATGCCTTAAGAGGAACAACCTTCTGTTCGAAAGCAGATACGTTGCGAATTCGGTGGCGATATGACATATGATTCTTATCGCGTACAAAAATATGACAGACATATTTAAGCTCAGCCCGATTTATGATGTTTTATGTTTAATTCAATTTGTCAACCCTTAAGTTTTGACCCAAGCGAGTTTAGCCCCAATTTGTTATGTTTCATAATCAAATCAAGCTTAGCCCCAAAATTATAGAATTTGGTATTCAATTTAAGTTTAGCCCACACAATTTATGATATTTCATATTCAAATTAAGTTTAGCCCCAGTAATTTATGACATCTTATGTTTTAGGTCAAATTTTAAATTATTTAGAAGTTCCTAATATCATTAAAAATTTCAGCAGCTTTCTGACATCAACCACCATTAGAGAGCACGAGAGGCCGGCCTTTCCAACTGTCTTAAAAGACATGCTGGTCAATGTCTTAAGACATTGGGACCAAGGAGCAAAAATATAAATTTAACCCGCGATCTTAAATTACGCAACAGACCGTCAATTTAGCTGCGCAAAATGTTAGATCATACATTAGCATTTCAAGATTGGTACATTAATTTCTTCAAACGGTACTTAATTCTCATGAACGGGTACACACTTTGCCGCGGACGGGTGTTTTAAAATCTCAATTTAAAAAAATTTTCCAAACAAGTCTGTCATTTTTCCCGAATAGTACTTAATTCTCCACCTACGGGTACTCACGCTTCCTCGAGTAGGCATTTCGAAAATTGCTTTATTGCCCCAAAGTTTACCTTTTCCAAGCTTCAATGTAGTTGGAGACGATGATCCATGATGATAGCGACGAGGTCAATAAAATAAAAGTTATAACACAAACTTTCTTCCTTTTTTTAATACAATACAGAACACAAACTATGAAACTGTGAGAAATTGTGTTCGACTCAATTTTAGGCTCGAGCAAAAGGCAGGATTGAACAAGATTAATTCCTATTTTGAGTTCATGTAACTGAGACAAGGGAGAAGTGTTAAGGGGCTTTGGTTGGATTGAAGAAGAGTGCTAGGGATTAGAGCATAGAGGATCGTCCGACTTTAGGTTTCGCTTTTGTGTGGCAGAGCCGATTCTGGAGTTACACGCGATGATCGAGGGGTTCAGCTTTGGCATCAGCTGTTGGGTCGCGTGCATAGGCAGAGTAGAGTGTACAATATGAATTATCCATCTGCCTTTATGGTTTCGGATAATAGAAGAAGGAGGATTAGAGTTTTGAGTCTTTGTACCATGATCTCGTTGTTATCTTCTCAATAAGCTCTAATTGTGATTGTATTGCGAGTGTTCGGACAGAGTAGTTCAGAAGGAAAAAAAAAAGATGGGAATTTCTGGTTTTTGTAGGTCGGCGATCCCATCGTCGCTTTCCCACTTAGTGCTAATCACGACTATCTTGCGAGAATATCAGGTAGGAAAGGGCAAGCAAGGGCTTCTGAAATGAGTTTTGGGTCTTTGTACGTCGACGATTCCTTTCTCAGTCGCGAGAGGTGGTGAGGGCTTTGGCTCTGTCGTGCGAGAATTGGAGCAAATAATGGGATTTCCACAGGTTTCTGCATATTACAACCTAAGAGCAAGATAAAGAGTTTCAAAGTATTTGTATGTTGTGATCTCGTTGTCAAGAATGGAAAAGAAGAAACTACACGCTCCAATCGCGAGCAGGGAGATGATCAAGGGTAGTTACAAAGTTGGGGACACACAACTTGTGTCGTGCATGAAGTAGAAAGAAGAGGAAGGTTTCATCATCTAAGAACAATCCTCCTCTCTTGCGCTTTCAAGTAGACATAACGAAAAGGAATCCCTAAGCAAGTTCCATTGTGGCTTTTAGATAGAACCCCATAAAATTTCTTGCGTAAACAGTTATGACGTGAGAGTGGAGGTAAGTAGGAATTAATTAATTGATTTATTTATTTATTTATTTTTACTCTCCTTTTCTTAAAAAAATATTTTAGAAGTCAACACTTGTCTGCCCCTCAAAACTGCTTCAACTCTTTTACAGATATATTTGTTTCAAATTTTATCTGGATGTGTAAAGCCATTTATCCACCTCAGCATTTCCATATCAACAACACTTAATTTTATGCTTCTCTTTTAAAGGCCAAAATTCCACGCAATAAAGCATTGTAGGTCTCACCACCTTCTCATAAAATTTTTCTTAAATTTTAAACGGTACTTATTTGTTACACAATAGGTCAGATGCATACCTCCACTTCAACCATCCTACTTGGATTCTACTAATAACATCCCTCATATATAACCATTACTTTGAACAATAAAAGATATAATTGAATGCATTTTAGGAAAAAGGTTGATTCCCCTCCCTCCCTCCCTCCCTCCCTATTACTCCTCCCAGTCCCCATACTTTTTTGAAGTAGAAAATATGGGTATACGGATGGAATGCTTATTGCATACAGACATCGCACGTAAATTTGCGCGGTGTCTGATCTCAATCACTGAAATACATCTCAATCACTCAATTACTCTACATTTTTTTACGGTCCAGATCGGATTTTGTGTGCGGTGTTCGCACGTGATAATTTTTCATACGGACGACAGTATGAACTATATGAATACACGACATCGCCTCATTAATCGAACTATTTTTATATTATCTCTCTTAAAAAGGCTAATAATGAAGCCACGATCAAACTTTATTAACATGACTTTTGTATGCAAGAACACTAAGTTCCTTAACAAATGTTTTTCTTATCTTATGAGTCATTTGCTCTATTTTTTATTGAATGTCCAATCACCTTGCATGGACTCTTTTTTATCTCCTCCACACATTAAAATAATTTTAATGCTTGATTCCCATATATAAAACACTCTATCAACATTAATTTCATTGTTCTTTGAACATAGAGCATGAATGGAACCATATTTAAAAGCCAATACTACAATCATGATTGAGCATATTTGTTCTTTGATCAATATATGTTTGAGAACATGATCATAACCTTTTTAGAAAATTTAGTTAAAACATTATTCGAATATTATTTTATCATTCATCAAAACTCGAGTCTTATTTTATCATCCACACATGTTCTAACAATTATTAAAGTAAATTTTTTTGACAATCTTTTTAGTATTATTTTGAATTTTTTTATAAAAATGATATTAATCTATTAGTTTAACACAGTTATTTATGTATGCAAATTTGTATTTATTTGACGGAGGAAATGGTGGTTTGGTAATTGAATATTTCCGTCTGCGTCGAAATAAAGAAAAAAAAAATCAACATTTCTTTAATATTCTATTTATTTATTTGTTATTTTTTCTCGATGGCTTTAATGTAAATTAGCCGAACATGTGCGAGCCTAGAGCTTATTTGTGTTAGGCTCATTAAATGTTCGGCTCTATTAGAAATAGCTCTTTAACAACGTGTTCATGTTCAACTATATTCAAATTAAAAAAAAAATATTTATTTTTAATAAAAACAGTTATCATGCTTTTACACCCAAATGTGCAAATTTAGTTCCTTGGCAAAGCTAGCTTTATGTCACGGACAAAAAGTCACATATCGGTTAGGTGTAGGGCCGAAAAGCAGTATTTAAATACTTGACTGCCCACCACCCCGAAGAGCTATTTTGGGAGGTGACAAGTGATATTAGAGCTGATTATTGTCTGTCAAGTGTGTGGACTCTACATGGTTCAGTGGGACCCCGGGTGGAGCTGATCCGTGACGAGGGCGTCGCGTGATTGAGTGGAGGAGAATGTCACAGACAAAAAGTTCCACATCAACTACGTGTAGTGTCGAAAAACAGTATTTAAGTCCTGGGCTGCCCACCATCTTTGAAGAACTCTTTTGAGAGGTGATATTTAATTTTATAAGCTTTTCTCAAATTGATTTTTTTTTATCATCCCCGTGTGAGACTAAAATAGTTGAGATGGCTCGTAGTGAAACGAAACAAGTGAATGCGTCATGGTTGGGTTGAAGTTGGCTTGCTCCTCTAAACTTTATTTTATAGACATTAACGCATACCACCCAAATTTTATGTACTTACATATCTAATGCTTAAAATTATATTATTTATAGACATACCACTGAAATAATTTTTAAAAATTAAAAAAAAATATTACATTTATTTAATACCTATAAAAATTATATTTAAAAATATAAATAGGTAATATTATTTAATTATTTTGAACTAAAATGAATCAAATAAAATAAATAATTTTTTATTTATTTATTAATAAAACTTAAAATATTGTTCGTATTTAACTCTTATTAAACGAATCTAATATTTAACTCTAGACGGCATACTGCATACCCCTTCAGCTACGGAGACTCGGACGCTTTGTTTATTCTTTAACCTCACCTTCTAATTGAAAAATACGACATTAATGGCCAAACGATCAGATAATCTAAAACACGGAGTTTGATCTGATGCTGAAACCACATTTCCCCGTCCTGCTTCTCCTCCTACTGATATCACCCCCACCATACCCGGCCGCCGGCGCGGGTTACGTCCTCTGCAACGGTAACCATTACACCGCCGGCGATCCCTTTGCGATCAGCTTGGCTTTCGTGTTCTCCGACTTGATCGCGAGCGGGTCGGCACGCGCAGGGCAAGACTACTACAACATCTCACCTTACCCCAACGCGTTCGCATACGGCCACGCTTTATGCTCCGGAAACCTCGCCGCCGGCGATTGCAGCGATTGCCTTCGATCGGCCGTCGGGGTTGTGAACGTAACTTGTCATACGGCGATCGGCGGCCGGGCTTCGCTCGGGGAATGCGGCGTACGGTACGAACAATACCCATTTGTCGGATAGTCTTTTGGTTTGGAGTTCACTGATTAGAGGATGTTGTTAGTGTTGTCGATGAACTGTTTGACGAATTGTCCAAAAAGGGGTATGGTCGGTTGGTATTGTTGTTGGGAGGTTTGGCAAATACCGAAGTGTGGTTGTGTGTGTGATTTCGCTTCAAGCAATGCTGTTTATATGTAGATGATATTATTATCTAGATGAATATGCATTTTTCTTAGTTGAGAAGAATGATGCTAATTAAAATGATCAATTTGATTATGATTTTTTTTTTTGAAAGAGAAACAAGCAATAATCAAGGTGATTCAGCACATAGGTCCTTCATGCTTAAGCTCGAGTTGTATTCTGATTGTAGTTCTCATGCCTTTCAATTTGTCAGATTCAGTTTAGATTGTAGTTGAATTAGGCCAAACCTTAATGATTATAATTAAAGAAATTATTTCAAATTTTATAAACAAATGTGAGTATACAAGAATTTTTGCTAAATTTATCTTGCTGAATCACACCCACCTGCCGAAGCGGCTGAACCAGATCCACTAGCTAAAATAGTTTAAGCGGGCCCACCTGGTTAAACCAAGTTCACTTGTCAAAGTGGTTGAACCAAGTCCAACTGTCGAAGTGGCTGAATCGAGCTCATCTGTTCATATGATTGTTCTCTTCTTTCTCAAAAGAGTAGATTAACCTACCTACATGAGGATAGTTATTGGTGGACGTCATCATGACTAATAAAAGTAATCATGACCAATAAGGGCATTCGTCAATCTTTTATTAAAGACATCGCCTAACACTTGAGTCTCAATCTTTTCACCCAGTAAACATGGATGGTTTTCGTATCGTCAATGTCTGATGTTTGACTGCAGTAGCACAAATCTCAAAGCAAAATGAAAGTACACGACAGATCAGTCAACAAACTAAACTAATTAATCAAGAAGAAAATTAACGCCAAGGCAAGGGGAATGTCACATGACTCTGTTGAGTCGTTTGCCTAGTTGACGGGTCGATCGACATGGAGGCCGAACGAAAGTTGCCCACATGATGAACCGAACGAGAGACATCCTATCGCTCAGCGAAGGAACGAACGAACCAGAGCTTAAAAATAAGTCAGAGGAACACTCAACCAAGAAGCCTTCATATTATGTTACATGGATCGACTTGTCAGTATCGATCGACTTGGGTCAATGAATAAGGATCGCTACCATCAACAAATAATTACTTATTAACCTATCTAAATGTACTGACTGAATGAACTTAATGCTCCTGTGTTTTTTTTGTATAAAGAGGGAACCTAAAGGTAATTATGTATTAAATGTATCTCCTATAACTATAAATAGGAGATTATTTAATGAGGAAAAGACTCTATGCACTCCTATTTTTATTGTTCATCTCTTATTACTCATGCAACTTCTTTCTCATATATATTCTATTTCTTGGGTGTGATTCTCAAATATTTTTGGATTTAACATTGTTAAAGGTACGGTGAGCCTAGAATCATGACAACAATAAGAAGGGGAGCAGAACACAATGGTAAAGCAATCGTTCAAGAAGCACGGAGCCAAGTAGTAGATGTGGACAACATAAGAAAAATTTTATGGCAATGGGTAAAGGAGATGAAGGAACAATCAATACTAGAAATGAGGGAACAAATGATAGGTGTGTTTCAAGAAGCTCTAGCTAGGGGAAGATGGAAACCACAGAGCTAAAACCCTCAAGAATAGAGTCGCCAAGAGCCCTGTCACCGAGATGGACCAGCGACCAACGACAAGCAAGATGGACCGATAACCAACGGTCATAAATCATAGTGAATAGAAGAAAGGGGTGATGATTCTCATTACCAGGATAACATTGAATCAACCCTGGTAAAAAAAACAGTGCACTATACGAACCATAGCCATTCTCCATGCTGAAAATGCCTTTTCTCGGTAAGTCTTCGAGGCAGCCCCCAGAAAAGTTCAATTCTACAACCTTCGTTCCCCAACTTCGATTCGTACAAACGTCTCATCGACCCGGTCGATCATATAGCCTCTTTTAAGTTTTCATTTGGAATATTGAAAATCACTAATGCATGTAAGTATCACTTATTCCTTACCACGCTGAGAGGGTTGGCCCTCCGGTGGTTCAATGCCTTCCCGACGGGGGTTATCTCCTCTTTCCTAGAATTCAAAAGGTTATTCGTGGCCCACTTCATGAGCGCACAAAAGCTGCGGAAGAAGTCCCAAGCTCTCTTACATCTCAAACAAAAAGAGGGAGAGACCTTTCGTTCGCACATCACAAGGTTCCAGCAGAAAATATTAGAAATTTAGAAGCTAGAACCCCTCATCATGCAGGCCTCCCTAACACATGGAGTAAAAAGTGAGCATTTCATGTATGCTCTTGGCTTGTGCAAGCCAAAATCAATGGTCGAGCTACTGGAAATGGCCTGCCAGCACATCACTGCAGAATAGTATGTACTCAACGATCAGGATGAGGCCCAGAGAACAACCACTGATACTCAGCCACAAAAGACTGTGCCAGTAGATATTGGTTTGTGGGAGAAAGATGGTCCTCACCCTTCCACTCGACATTGTTATCAGCACCGTGAAAGCCAGGGAAATGTTAAGGGCAACAATTGAGATAGACAATCTAGGTACCCCAATTAATGATCGACCTCATAATGAATGACCACAAGCGTAGCAATAACCACTTAAAATGAACACCGCCGTAAAGAAGAGTAGATTTATAATTTTGAGGAAATTACAAATTTACCTATTTTTTACTTTTATTTCAAATAAATTTTACTATAATTTCTTTATTAATGCATTTTGAATGATTTAAATTAGGTTTTTAATAATTTCAAGATTAACAAGTACTCAATTATCTTTTTTGGTAGATTTCTAATTTTATCAATTTAGCCAATTTTACTCAAATCTCATTTAATTTCAACTAATTAATTTCACCAATTCTCTTAGAGTAATAAAATTAATGAATTAAAAAATTTCATAAAATTATATGTGAACTGACCATCAGCACAGAAGAAGAGATGATACGATCCAACTAGGGCTGTCAAAAAAGCTCGTTGTTGGTGAACAGTTTGTGTTTGATTTGTTCGATAAGTAAACGAGTCGAACGTGAACAAATTTTTTTCATTAAGTAAACGAGTCGAACGTGAACAAATTTTTTTCGTTAGGTTAATTAAATGAACCAAACACGAACAGTGATGCGTCAATGAGTTCGTGTTCTGTTCGTTTACACCCCTAACTGGCCAATTAAATTTTTTTTTAAAATTCAAGTTCTTAACAATTTAATAATTGCAATTTTACATTTTAAACATTTTAGTTGATTCAAATTGACAATCCAATTGAATTATGCTATTCAAAATGTGCTATGAATCATTTCTTTAAGATTTGAAACTTTGATTCACTGTTTTAATCCAAAATTTGAAAATAAAAGGTTAGAAATGCAAATTGGCAATTTACAAATATACCCTTCCTCTTCCGAAGATGAGACCACCATTGTAATGTTTGGATCTTATGTTTCATTGGTTTTATAAATTTCCAAGAAGGATTTATGATTTTCTGACTTTTTTTTTATTTGTTTTATTTCTTTTATCAATTAATTACAAATTACAAAATAAACTTATATTACCTTATTAAATGTTCTTTTCTGTCCATGCAAAAATCAGGGACGCATGCCAAGGTAGAGCCTAAATTTCTTGAAATTTTGATTTATTTTAATTTTTAATGTTTTATTATTTATTTAATTATTTTAAATAAAGTCAAAAGAAATTGGGGGTTATTATGTTTTGATTTGATTTTATTTTTTTTCGTGTTTTACTGAATTTATAGGATTTTATTTTGTATTTTTGTGATTTTTATTGAATTAGTTATGAGTTTTCTAAGATGTATTCCATTCTCTAAATTATTTAAAACATTTAAATCCTAATTTCTTACTTAAAACAAGTGTTCTACGTGGTTAGCCAGCTCAGTACCGTGTCAAAGCTTTTTCCATGCATCGCCAAGCCTCTGGGTTGCTAATGAGAGCTCCTACTGTGTCATACTGATCTGGTGTGCAACTTCAACAGCATGTGCTCTCCGCACTCAATCTAAGCCGCCCATTTCTAATAAAAGAAAATATATGACATCGTTTCATCATCCCCACAAGGATGAATAACTGAGGCTGTCTAAACAAAATCATGTGATTCGTGTGTTTCTATTTTTGATCATCTGATCCTTCTATGTCCTTATGGTCATATCAAATGGCTAAGATCTAACTGCATGCAAGCTCATGTCACAAAGATTCCCAAACTGAGCCCTGAATCTAAGTTTTGATCCATACCACAATTTGTGAAGGGTCTTCTTGATCCAATGTGTGTATTACCTTCGGTTTGATCCTACAAACAAGTTCCAAGCTCTAATTAAAAGCTCCAAATGCTCCTTGCACAAATATGATTGCATCCATCCACTTGTTGGTGCAACAATGGGATAGAGGGTTCAAGATTGAGGGGATTTGAAGGTTCAAGAATGGTGATAGGATGATTTAATTGAGAATTTAGTGTGTGGATGATAAGTTTAAGGTATGCCCTGATTTGAGTAAGCTTGTGGTGGTGATATGGTGATTTTATGCATTAGAAACAATGGAGAAATAAAGGTTGTGGTGTTAGCTTAGGTTTATAGTTCAATTTGGCAGGGCTTTGCCAGAAATTCAATTACATAGAGTTTAAACCTAAGAGGGGGTAATTATAGGCTCAAGGGCTCAAGGGCTCAAGTTAGGCTCCAAATGGGTCAAGTGCACCAATAATTGGTGGGATGATGAGCTGGCATGGTCAAATAGGCTTGATCAATTAGGATTGGCCACTTGGATGGTCGAATTTAGTGTGTTAGCAATGAAAGCATGCCACTTGGTCTTTTAAAGTTGTGTATCTTGAAAGGTAAGTTTCAACGTAATTTGGGCTAGCTCAGTTTAGTTCCCTGAGATGGTTATAATAGTTAGGGAGGTTAAAGAGGTAGCCAATAAGATTAAGCCAAGTTTGAAGGTGGTTGATTAATAATTGAAGTTCTTGTAAGGCTTCTTGAAGTGATTCTTGAGTGGAATGGGGAAGAATTTCCAAGGCTTAGAATTTAGCTTGGAAATGGCTCTTGATTGGCTTGATTAGGCTCAAGAATATTCATAAGAATTATGGGCTTGGAAGTGTGCCAAAAAGGTTGGAAATGGTGCCTTGAAATAGGCTTTTTTGGGTTTGCTTGAGTTGAATGGGCTTGCCTTGGATTTTAGTTTGATTTGGATAGGATTGGCAAATGGTGGCTAAGTGGTCTGAAAGCAAAATTTCAAACTATATCCTTCAAGTTTCTTCTAATCCTTAATTTGATAGCTTTTACATGGTCACTATTCTTCTCATTAGGGTTAATCTCAGTGTTGTTATGAGGAGTTCTTTAGAGTCGATTATGAAGAGAGTTAGCAATCTATTACAATTGGTTCTCTATGTTTCCTATCGTTGCACCTTGACTTTGCAATTAATTCACCATCTGCAATATTACCTCCTCCCAAGACAACATCTTCGCCCTAAATTATGGATTAAAGTTAAACCCTGGAGGATAAGAAGGTCTATATTTAGTACTACCCTGGTTATTCTAATTTCCTAAGGGATTTTTCAGATTATTTCTCCATTATTGATTTCCCTCACCAGAATTGTTATTCTAGTTAAAGTTAGGATGGTTCTTCCAAGTTGGGTTATAAAAATTGGAATAAGGGTTATTAAGTCTGTTGTTAATTGCATTTAAGGCTTCAAAATGAAGTAATATCATTCCTAAGTTTATCAATTTTTAAAGGTAGAAATTACTTAGCTAGAAATTTTTAGGCTAAGTCTCCCCAAGTTCTAATTGATCCAGGTGCTAATGAGTTCAACCACATTTTAGCCTTATTCCTCAAGGAAAAGGGAAAAATCTTAAGTTTAACAATGTCATTTGGCATACCATTATAACGAAATGCAGTGTAAAGTTCTAGAAAACTTACTACGTGTAAATTTGGATCCTCAGATGAGGTTCCCCCAAATTGATTATTCTGCACCATTTGGATAATAGTAGGATTCAATTCAAATATATTAGCTTCTACGGTAGGAATTTGAATACTTAAGTAAATTTCATCTGCAGTATGATTAGTGTAATCCTCTCAATGGTCTATGCAAGTTATGATGATCATTAATAGGTATTTGGTTATCTAAATTATTTTGTTGAATGTTCGCCATTTCTTCCACAAGTTCGTGAAGTCTATTCTGTTATGTAATTTTCCTAACAGTTCTCTCTACTTTTGAATCGTAGGGTTCAAGTCCTACAGGTCCTGTACTACACATTTACTAACTAAAGACTCAACTAGTAAGTTTAGCACAAACACACTAGACAATCAGTCAAAAATAACTTTTAAAAGATTCATTTTTTTCAAACAAAGAAGCACTTACATAATTAAACTATAATATGAATTTTTAAGTATAATTCTAATTGATTCAACTAAAATTCTCCTAAGTTAACTACATTTTAACTCCACGACAATGGCGCAAAAAAACTTGATATCCTCTAATCTGGTGCTTTTGCACTCTTGGGTCTCACACAAGTATATATGTCATATCAGTAATATTAGATTTTTGAGTTAAAATATCGATCCCACAGGGAGTGAGAAAATTAGACTTAAGAGAAGTTCTAGCCTACTAGGATTAATTCTTAGTTTGGAATCTAGATTAGGTTAAGGCTCTACAAACTAATACTACAATACTGCAATTAATTTTAGATGTCAAGTCCTTCAAAAATCCTACTTAGCTTAATTTGATTGGTGGTAGATGTCAAGTCCTTCAAAAATCCTACTTAGCTTAGTTTGATTGGTGGTTATCAAGATAAAGAGTTACCCTTCCTTGCAATGAGATAAGTAGTGTGTAGGAACATAATACTTAGAATTGTAATTGTTGCTAGGGACAAATAAGAGCAATTCTATTCTTTAATTTCTTCCAAGTGCATAAAAAAAGTTTGGTTTAACTGGTTTTAATTTCCTAAACCCCAACTTCAACCCATAAAAGATTATTTTCCTATCTATTTGCATCACCCTACAAACTACCTTTGCTTCACTCTATAGTTTAATGTGAATACTCTAATTCTTCTTCCATAGTTTTCCCGAGTAATTATAGATCACAACATGTTTTAATTAATCATTTGACCATAATGAAAAGTAAATTAAACATAGAAGAATACTCATCACATTAGAGATTTAGAACCAATTCTAAAAGCATCTTATAATCTTACTTGCCAACTTATTCATCACAAGAGAAAAATAAGAAGAAACTACTCATAATGCATGAAAGGAACACCACAAATCATCTTTTAAAACAAAGCAAATACATTAGAAATGTGTTTACAAACACTATAATATGAAATAGAACCCAATACTTAGTTTTTTCCTGTAAAAGGTGATGAAGACTCATCCACAAAGGATCCCCAAATGCCTCCTACAATGCTGAGTATCTCCCTTACACGATCTCTCAATACTCACCAATATATCAATACAATTATCAAATAAAATACAAATTTCTACCCTAAGAACTCCTAAGTATTTCCCTTAGAACTGCAGCAACAATTAACCCTATCCTCTGCCTTCTCTCCTCTATTCCATCTCCAAATATGTTCATATAAGCTCTTACTAATTCCTTGTATCATGTGAAGCAACTGTAGAAAACTGCCCCAGGTAGTTTTGGCACCTATGCGCCACAAGGCTGGCACCTAGGTGCCAACCTCTCTATCTGTATAAGAGGGTAGTAGTGCCTAGGCGCCACAGGGCTGGCGCCATGGTACTTGGAGGAGAGCCTTGGTGCCTAAAGGCTGGTGCCTAGGCGTCAGTGCTCCTAGTCATATATGCTCCAATTCACCTCCGCTTCGCATCCATTTCTTCTCCACTTCATTTTAGTTCTCTTACCTGTTGTACTTGTAAGAAAAAAAAACATAAAAAATATTTTTCTTTAAAGTGCAATTTCATCCATAAACATGTGCCAAAAAATAAAGGAAATTAAGCATGCTTAAAGGCACATCAAGTGCTGAGAGAAAAAATGTCATCATCACATGAAAAATGATTGGAGCATATTTTTGGCATTTGCCTAGATTTATTCGACCCATTCAATATCACAGAGCTGTGTTTTTCTTATATGAATGGAGTGATCAATTTTGAATAAAGATTCTTTCGTCACATATTTTTTGGGGGTAATACACCTCATGTAGAGTTTCTTTAATACTACGAAAAATTAAGGATCCTCCTTATGCCCCCTTCCTTAACATAAAGAGTAAATGGTAGCTTCTTCAATTCTCGCTTTTTCTCATAAAGATCCCAATCATTTTTCACAAAGAAGAATCAATTGTCATATTTTTTTAGTGTATCCATTTTTTGAAATTCTAACCATTTGCTTTTGTAAGTGATTTAGTCATGATGATTAGAAACAAACTTCTCCATCATCACCACTATCTCCAAAGATACTATTGCATTTCGCTCTCTGAATAGGACAATTAACCCCATAATGATTATCGTAGCCCGACAAGAAAGCTGACAAAGACACTCTACATGTTGGTAAAATACTCACTAGCTCAAAATTTTGTGGAAATTGAAGGCCAACGTGCAAATTCACCTCATAAACTATGAGATATACTGGTGGAGTCAAACCAGCATGATCAGATGGAGTCGACAACCTAATCACCATGTCATTCGTAAAATAGAGCTTTTTTATAAAAAAATATCGAAGCATATTTGGTGAGTATCAATAATGCATTGCCAGTGTTTTAATACATTTTAGTGATTTTCGGGGAGCCCAGATTCCTTAGACATTGGGATCTTAGAGGAAAGTGAAGCATGGGAGGCAAAAAACAACCTACTTCAGGTCACAACGGCATAACAACTTTAAGGGAAGTAAAGGTAGGGGGAGGGGGAGGAGGAGGGGAAGAACAACAACCTAAGAGAAATCTCGATCAAGAGAGGAGTGATGTGCTTTCTCTTCCCCACAAATGACCTATTTTTAAGCAAAAATTTAGAATTTTGGTGCAAAAGTTCAAAAAATTTAAAAATTTTGAGGTTAGCTCTGAAATAGTTGGAGTGCACGTGTGAGTAGAGACACACACAAAGATGCATGCACATGCACATATGCACCTACGCGCGTGCCTTCACTGTTGCACACAGACATGCCCACGTTATTGCTGTCGCTCGCACATTGGCTCCTGCAATAGCCTTTGCACATACGTTCAAGCTCACATTTGTGGATGCTCATACTCATGTGTCGTTGCTACAACACACTTGCATGTGCGCTTGCACCTATGCTTGAGCACGTGCACGCACGCTCACTCCTGTTTGCCCCCTCATGTGTGTTTGCGCTCTTGATTGCATTCGTACCTATGTAAGAACCCCATCACATTCTTAAACACATAATTATATTTATTTTGCTTGAATGACCCTACACATGTTCCGATGCATAGCATGCTTATGCACCCGAATGAGTACAACAACCACTACCAACACTGATAATGAAAATATGATGAAATTATCCATGACAACACAAAGTTTCTTGAGTAAAAATTTTTGGAATTTTGGAAATTATATTTTTGGATGTCAAAAGCAACATTACTCAAAAATAAGGTAACAAGTGATGTGTTATCAACAATTTTTTATTAAGCATGAATCTCAATGCATTTTCTTAGTAATAAATGTTCTAAACTTAAATTGAAGAGTACCATGACCCCAATTTTAGAAAGTTTATGGTGAAAATGATCTTTTCGATAAGGCCAACTCAACCATGCCAAAATTAGTTGGATCTGGGTCCAATCAAGCCCATATCAAGTCATTAGAGCACATTTAAAGGCATTAGATCTTAAGTTGAATGGTCAAATCAACTCCAAATTTGATATATTGTAATCATATCGAGCATATCAATGAGAGAAATCCAACAAGCATGAGATTGATCAATTCCAAAGTCATTAAGATACTTAAATCCATAAAACTTCTTTATGATCAATGGAGATCAATATCTATAGTCCAATTAGGTGACTAGAAAGTTATTCGCCAAAGACCAAAATGCCTCTCCCACAGAGGCTATGAATAGACGCTTCTCTTCACTTGGAAATGGGGGGCATAAGAGAAACTTCAGAGCTAGTTATCGAATGAAGACTCAACGATAAGTTTTGGTCTTCGTAGTCACCGACCACCATAGACCACCACCTATTAGTATGGGTGTAAGTGAGCCAAGCCAGCTTAAACTCGACTCATTAATGAGCTTGTGAGTCAAGCTTAGCTTATTTATTAAAGTAGTTCGAGTTAAGCTTATGAATGCTTAACTCATCGAGTCACAAGCTCACTCAATTATATTGAGTAAAATATAATAATCTCTATCATATCTATTCTTAAAAAAAAATTGCAGCAGCAGAGCCATACTGAACCATTAATTCCAACAATAGGATCAAAAGGTTATAGAGTTGCACTCATTGGGCACAACTTCCTCAGATGACAACACTTGAAGTTGCTACCACCATTAAGTTTGAGCAAATGAGTTGAGCTCTCGAGCCCGGTAGCAAACTTATGAGCTGAGTTCAAACTCATAGTATGGGCTCGACACGAGATAGAGCTCGAGTACAAGCTTCTATTTTGATTGACGAGCTGAGCTCGAGTTCACTATGACTCAAGCTTGGTTTGACTTGTTTACACCCTTACTCGTCGACCACCATAAACCACTATCGGCTGCCCTTGCTTGCCGCTGCTGGTGACTTCTGCTTGTAAAAATCAAATCCCATATACAGTTGTAAGTATATAATATGCATCGAAGACCAAATGATAACTTTCGTTATCCGCAGTCATCGATCACCATTGCAACTTGCCGTCGCCAACCACCAAACACTGACAACTATTACTTACAATCATCATTGTTAGAATATGATGATTTTTTGTAACACTTGCATACTGACAAATGATATATGTGATGAAAATAATAACACCACCCTTCTAGTTTTGAGAGAACGATATATCTTTATACCAACACACTTATAGTTGATTACTTTGCCACCCTTTTCGAGTTTCTTCACATAAAAAGTTTGGTGTATCATCATGCTACCTTTCTATTATTTATGTGTTTTTTTGATCCTCGTGCAAATCTAAAACATTAAATTATCATCCTACTGTGATAAACTATGATCTACAAAAATGCCTAGAAATAAAAAACGACTTAAAATCTATAATCTTGATATTTAAGATATTTATGTCAAGTAGAGATCTAAAAATTTTGTATGGATGAAATTCATAACATAATTAAAATTTATGAATAGTTTTGTTTTAATTTTATCTTGTAAATATATGTCCAAATTTTTTTAAAAAAGCCTAATAGTGTTGAATATCACTTTTAATATTAATTTTTTTTAAAAAATGATGCCAATTTTTTATTAGGATATGTTTCAAAAAATGATTTTATATAAACTATATCTATCTCAAATTAAATGTCATAAATTCATCTAAATTTTAAATAATACAGTCTAAACTAAAATTTTTCATTATTTTCAATATTTTGGTTGGTCAGAATATGATACCTTCGGGTGACAAGGAAACCAACAGCCAACCAGCCAAGCGAGCTCACAAGCAGGATGATGGCGGAATCAAAGGCCGAAGAGTACGGAGCTTTCATTCAAAGATTTGACCTTTACCCTTTGCCTCGCTCCCCAGATTTGCCGTCACTACCACTTGAAGGCCTCATCTTCGCTGTCAAGGACATGTAAGCCATCATCTCCTCCTCCAAGCCTCTTCTGAATCACCAATCCTCCTTCTTCTATGACCTAATCCCGCATTTAGCCTATTGAATGTCTTTTATACCACGCCTTTGATTTATCCCTCTCTCGCTCTCTTCATCTGAGAAGAAATTTTAGGCGTTAAATTGTGAATGAGAGCTTGTTATTCGGATTTTGCTATTATCTGCGAGTTCTAATGACGATTTATTTGAAAGCAGATTTGATATCGATGGCTACGTTACTGGATTCGGGAATCCAGATTGGGCAAGGACTCATATGCCAGCCACATCCACGGCGCCAACTGTTTTAGCTCTTCTCCAAGCAGGAGCTACTTGTGTTGGTAAAACGGTGATGGATGAAATGGCCTACAGGTCAGTGTGTGAAGAACCGCTTCATTTGTCACTTCATTTGGTTGTCTTTACATGAACATTATGAACACCATGACTCTACTTTGTTTGAAGGAATTTGAAGAGAGGAAATGGAAATGGCGAAGAATTATGTTCAATTTAGTTTTCATTCACTTGTATGATTTTAGAAATTGCATATTTAAGAATGAATGTATTCATTTTTCATAGATAAATGCATGCATTCATATATTTCAGTACATTTGAACTCAAATAAAATTCTGATATAAAATACATTTACATTCTCTACGATCCTTCAAACCGAACAGAGCCTATGAAATCAAATCGTTATTTAATGTTTTTGGGAGATCAATTCGTAAAGTTTTTTTCTGGTTCGGAATGGCTTCTGAATATTCAATTTGGGCTAGCTCCTATTTCAACTTTATATTTCAATTCATTTCATTGATGTACTTGCAAAAAATACTCACTTGGTGTTTTATAGCCACAAAGCTACCTTATGATATGATATTATACTCATAAACCAAATAAAAAGGTTAATTTATCTGTAAATCTTTTTGTATAGGTGAATATAGGCTAAAACATGAGGGTTGTGCTTATATTTTTCATTTATTTGTAACAGATGAAGGCTATTTGCCAATTTTAAACAACACATCAGTTAATATGTAATTGATTTTGTTTCATTATTTTATTCCATATATTTTTATGTATTTGTGGTTAAGGCTTATTGATGTGGTATTTAAAGTTCTGTTAACATTCTTAGTTCCATTTGATTACAGCATCAATGGAGAGAATAAGCATTACGGGACACCTATTAATCCATGTGCTCCAGATCGAGTGCCTGGAGGATCTTCTAGTGGATCTGCAGTGGCTGTTGCTGCAGGCCTTGTTGATTTCTCTCTAGGTGATTATTGTTTGCTGTAAAATTGTCCTTCGTTTATTTAATACATTAAAATCATTAAAAAATCTTAGACAGTTATTTTAGTTGAATATAATCAAGCTAGAAAAGACTAAAAGAAAGCTGCAAAACAAGAAAATCTTACAAAAACATATGAGAATCTTTCAGTATGCGCGATGAAATAATTAGGAATATAATGTTTTATTGAAAAGTATTCTTCTCTTTGTAGTTAGAGACCATTTTGGTAGTTTTCACCATTTATTCCTAAAAAAAAGTACTAAACAATATCAGTTAGACCTTTTGGTAGTTTTAACCACTTATTCCTCCACAAAAAAATACTAAACAATATTAGTTAGAATCTACCACCTCCCCTAAGAACATTAATACAAATAAATTATTTGTATTTCTCATAAAGTAAAAATTTATTTTATTTATTTTAAGTATGAAATATGCATAGTTGTTCAAAGCTACATTCTTAAGATTGTTCTTCTTAATTGAATCAATTCATTATCGCTTGGTCTATCCATATTAATTTGTGTTCTAACCAAGTTATATGCTCTGAAATTACTTAACAGGTACCGACACTGGTGGAAGTGTGAGAGTACCAGCATCATACTGTGGAGTCTTTGGTTTCCGGCCTTCGCATGGTGTTGTCTCCACTAGGCATGTCATCCCCATGGCTCAAAGCTTTGATACTGTTGGTAGGGAGTAGAACTTGTCGTTGATAGAGTTCCTCATTGTTAACTAATAATTGTCTTAGCAATTAAGGTTCTGATTTCATTACTAATGATTCTTTTTGTTTTGGCAGTCGACAACAACTTTGTGGACTTGACTTTTATAGAAAGTAAAGGGAAATTTACATACGTTGCACACAATTCTTATGTATTCATATATCTCACACCTAAACTTTCATATTTACATAGCATTTTGTTGCTTTAAACTTGTGCATGAAAATGTGTATTTTATTTTAAAAGTGATGATAAGGCTACTTTTGATGTGATATTAAAAATGTGTTATGTGATGCGCGCTAGAATATTCACGATGGTCGAGTAATGATTATTTATCGTCGTAGAATTGCATGAAAAATCAACACATACTCAGGTAATTTAAGAGAAGTAAGCAAGATGAAACACTTAACTTTTTACATGGAAAACTCCAGAAAGCAGAAAAAATCAGAGGGCCTAGCCCAGTTTAATTAATCAACTATGAATGATGAGTACACATGTCCACTTTTCTCCTGAATTTGAGTAGATGGAAGTATGATTTTGTAAATCTGTAATCTCGCTGTAATTTTTAGCAATAACAGGTGGGTCGTTGTGAATGTTATAGACGGTAGCTGCGATGACAACTTATAATAAAAGTTGTAGTTGATAACCATGATAATAGTTAGCCAGGTGGGTCGTAGATGGTTGCTTTAGATGCGTCGATTGGCCATAGATAATGCAGTAAAGAGTTGCAGGAGTTGTGGAACACGTAGGTCGTATAAGCCATAGTCGTGAGCCTCGATGACCTCCATAAGCTGCAAGGGCCGGAGACGGGAGCTGCACGAGCTGTAGACTACGTATGTCGTAATTGGTCACGTAGGCTATACTGGTGAGTAGTAATGACACCCATAGGTTGCGAGGGCCGTAGTTTGGATCTGCATGAGCATAAGTGAGGTGCGTTGTTACCCGATCTTCAAGATGCGTTGCTCCATTGTTACACCGTCTTCGGGTGCATTGCTGCTCTGTCATCAGGGGTGCGTTGTTACACTATCTGTAGGATGTGTTGTTATACAGTTTTTTGGGTCAATCTAGTGTTCGGGATGATGCTCCACTTTGCAGGTTACTTCGTACAATGATTCGTTGCAAGGAGTGGGCTCCAACCGATGGTAATTGGTGGCGGCTGACAAGTAGTGGTCGACGGTGGTTGGTAGCTGTAGGAGTAGGAGACAACTTTAGCTCCTTCTCCATGCTTTAGTCTTTTTAAAGTTTCAAGTTCTCTTTTCTCTTCAACTCTCTTAAGAGGGGGGGCATGACTCTATTTATAGAGTGCCGATTGCTATTAAAGAAGAAATACGAACCACTCTGATCGGACAGCCCAGAGAGATTCGTTCGAGTAGACGACGTTAAATGAACATTTGAGTGACTTAATGATGTCGGAATTGAGCGATCTTGAGTTCATTGGATTTGTCTTATCGAGACGTTCAACTTGACTATAAGATCATTAGATTTAACATTTAGTTTGATTGTCAGTTTGCTGAAATTGGAGCTCTAAATGAATTTTAATTGAAGTTTGAACATATCTTGCAAAAAAAATTATCTTAAGATATGTGTCATACCTCGAGATTCATACTAGATGATGAGAATTTATTGATGGCGTATCAATCGTCTTCCTATTTTTGGGTGAGACCAATTTTATCAGTCGAAAATATTGAAATTCTGCAAAATATAATTTGTGTTGTATATTATATCATTGTATATTTGCTGAAAACAAATGCAACTCAGTTGGTCCGTCTTATTTGTTGTGTTTCTTTTGGGCTGGTTGGTTAGCGCACACCGACCTTTCATATATATTTATTTATGAGAAGTCAGCATTTACATTCATACCACCTAATTCATGTATGATGCAAGGGAGCAAGACGACCGGAAGGCTGAACGACGACAACAAATCCGGGGAATTAGGAATGCGAAACAACTGCATTCAATTGTTTTTATTTATTTTTTCTTCTTTACGGCTAAAAGCCGTTTCCTTGGTTTTTTTTTTAATAATGAGCCTTCAATGTCAGAATTTTTTTTAACATATAAATAGGCCAAGGAGATGATGGGGGTGGAGTCCCCATCCTTGCCCAATAGGTGTTCTGAGATTTCCCAGAAGAAGAGAGGAGAGGGAAAAAAAATTGTCTTCATCCCTGCCCATCATGCGATAAAAGATTTCTTTTTTTTTCTCTCTTTTCGATCTTCTATCATGAAGAAGGAGAAATTCATTCTAAAAGTAACCTCGATCCTGGCCAACAGGACCTTCGGGATGTTTTTTCACGTTCTTCTTTCTGCTTGTGGTGCAGAAGAAAGTTGTCATGAAAGTTATCCTCGGACTTCAAAGATTTCTTTCTGGTTGCGGTGCAGAAAAAAGTTGTCCTAAAAGTTATCCCTAATCCTGCCCAGCAGGACCTTCGGGATCTTTCGCGATTATCTTTTGTGTTGCGGTGCAGAAGAAAGTAGTCATCGTCCCTGTCTAGTAGATGACCGGAGATCTTCTTTCTTATTGTTGAAATGAAGAAAGTTGTCACCGTCTCTGTCTAGCAAATGATCCGAGAACTTTCTCGTTGCTGTCGCACATTCTAGTGGTGATTCTCGTGCGGTTGTTGCACATTCCAGAGACGAAGAAAAGCTGAAGTTTTCCCGCCACACTTTGTGGGGAGATTTATGTGTCGCTGTTGCACATTCCAGGGGAGATTCCATTGTTGCCATCGCGCTTTCTGGGGGAGAATCTTATCGCACATTATGGAGGTGATGAAGAAATACTAGAGTTTTCTGCCGTGCTTTTTGGGGGATGTTTCTGTGCTTTTGTGATGACGTTATTTGGAAAATCTTGTCCCTCTAAGGATTAGTAGAAGCACCAAAATTTTGAGGATGTGTTTCGTCATCATTTGAAGATGAGTCGACCTCTTGTAGCCTCTGTAGAAATCTTTAATTGTCTGATGTGACATTTGTAGATGATAATTTATTTCTTTGTAAGTCTTTGACGTTGCTTCTGAGGTTGATTTCGTCTTTTATTCTGAATTGTGGTTACTCAAATTATAGGATGTTGTTGCCCAATGTATGGATCATTTTTGTCCTACTTCAGGGGTGCGTATTGCTGTCGAGCTCTAGGTTTTTTGCCTTATGGGTTCATTTGGTTGCTCAAACATGCAAAATTTTATATCAAAGATAACACGTGCACTTTATATAGAAAGAATCAAGTACCTTTTGAGGCTCGCGCCTTCTGAGGTTGTGCCCTCTTAGGCCTGTATCTTCTATGGTTTGTGCCTTCTTAGGCTTATGCCTTGTAAAAGTTTGAAATGCGTTGGTGTCGTTCGAGGCTCGTAACCTTCTTAGGTCTTTTATATATTTGTGTTTTCTGAGACTTGTAGTCTTCTGAGGTCATTGAGTGGAGACCCTATTGACCACTTACTATTATGGAGTCTTTTTAGTGAGGACCCTGCCCAATACTATTTTCCATTGTCTCTTAGACTCATTTTACGGAGATATGGTAGCTCTCATTAAGACTTGCCTCGTAGGCTTGCTTCTAGTAGCATCATAACTTCCCATCGAGTCTTATTTTTTGGACTTGACTTCCAGAGATATGATAGCTTTCCATCGAGACTAGACTTTTAGGAGCATTGTAGCTTTCTATCGAGGCTTGCTTCTTGGTTTCAACTTCAAGGGGCATTATAACTTCCCATCAAGCCTTGGTTTATGGTCTTTCCATCTTGGAGCATCGTAGTTTCCTATCGAGTATTGTGTCTTGGGCTCAACATCTATGGGTATGATAACATTCCATCGAGACTTGTATCATGGGCTTGTCTTTTCGGAGCATCGTAGCTTTCCATCGAGTTTTGCCTCTTGGGTTCGACTTCTAGGAGCATGAGTGGAGAACTTGTCTACCACTAGGAATGCTCAACTTTTTTAGGTTGTTAGTTGAAGCGCGTCTGTCAGACGACTATAGACTATGTTGGAGCGGAGTTGAAAGGAAAATCCATTAAGAATGTAAGACCCATCCTGTATTGTATAGTTGGAGATGCTCAACGAGGTTAACCCGTAATGAACAAAGTTATATGAAATTCATCCAGGATTGTTAACTTATCATAGGTTGTTGGTCGAAACTTTTTCTTGACAACTGTAACCTGTTATGGAAGAGGTCAAAGGAAAGCTATCAAGGATTTTTAACCTATCCGAGGCTATTATTCGAACCTTCTATTTGACGACTGTAGCCTGTGATGAAAGATGTTGAATCGAGTCCCCTGTGATCAATTAAGCCTAGAATGAGGTTTCAAAGATACTCTGCGTTTCTTGAAACTGAGGCTTAGGTCGCAATGTATCGTATGTTTTCTTGGAAATATAGTTACAATCATACTTAAGAATAATGTTTGACAACTTGTTAGTTGTTTCTTTTGAATCTTTTGCTCCTCAGCGGGGACGCTGTCCACAGGAGTTTGTAAAGTTGCTCATCTATCGAGCCTTGAAGAAATCAGCTTCCTAATCCAGTTAAAGAGGAACTTTAGTACGGCGAGGGGGTGCTGAGGAAGCGTTATTTGTGAAAAAGATTGTCCTCAATTTAAAAGTTTTTCTGAAAGAATTATTGTCTGAATGAAATGTGGGATGACAACATACCTCAGTCGTGTCTGTGACGTTAACTTAAACGATCTTTTCGAGACTGTAGTGAATGTTATCCCCATCCTGTAAGAAGTTGTAAATGACTTTGTGTTTGAATAGAATGCGAGAAGACTACCCCACTACAATTGTGCCCAGGAAGTTGACGTGAATGATCTTTTGAGACTGCAATGAAGGTTGCCCCACAACTTGGAAGAAGATTTGAAAGACATTGTATCTGAATAGGATGCAAGAAGATTTACCTACTGCATCGTGCCCAGGATGTTGGCTTGAATGACCTTTTGAAAATGCAGTGAAGGTCACCCCTCACATTGAAGAATGCTTTAAAGATAATCTTCAAGATGCAAAAGAGGTTTCTTTTCTAATTAGATGATGTGCATCATTGAAAAATAAAGTAGAGGCTTGGTGTATTAGAGTTGAAGACAACGCCAAACGAGATTTCATTTCTCGTAGATGACTCAAATTGATGGGTGCTAGAAGATTCACGACGGTTGAGTAATGATTAATTATCTTCTTAGCATTGCATGAAAAACCAGCACACATGTAATTAAAGAGAAGCAGGAGGAGACACATCGACTTTTTATGTGGAAAACCTCTGAAAGACAAAAAAATTATATGGCCTAGCCCAGTTAAAATAACCCGCTACTCTTCTCCTGAATTTGAGATGGAATTACAATGTTATATATCCGTAATCTGGCTATAGTTCTTGGTGACAAAAGACTGCAAGGGCTATAATTAATTGTCGCGGAGGTAGTAGATGGTGGTTGTAGCTAGGGCTGCGATTTAAATATTTGTGTTTGTGTTTGACACGTGTTCGACTCGAAATATCGGCTCAAAATTGGTTTGTTAAACTTAAATTGAGAAAAATAGATGTAAAATGTGGGATTCGAATCTGGATCAAATATATAAAAAAAAATACACTAACCACATTGCCACATGAGGTGTTATGATTTAAACTTAGAGATAAATATATATAATATATTATTATATAAATAATATATGTAATATATTGTTATATAAAAAGTTATTAATTTTTTTTTCGAGCCATTTCGAGCTGAACACGAGCGAACAAACTGTGGTTCGTGTTCAGTTTGTTTACATTTCGAGCTTAAAAATTTGTTCGTGTTTGACTCGTTAGGCTTAACGAACGAGCCGAACACGAGCTGCTTAACGAGCCGAACACGAGTTGTTCACGAACAACGAGCCAAATTGACAGCCTTAGTTGTAGCGCCAACTTATTATACAATTTATAGTTGACAACTATGACAGTAGTTAGCCAGATGGGTCGTAGATGGTTGCTACAGGAGCGTTGGTTGGTCATAGATGATGTAGTAAGAGGTTGCAGTAGCTGTGGACCACATGGGTTGTTTAGGCTATAGTGGTGAGCAACAATGACGTCTAGTGGTGAGTAGTAATGATGTTCGTAGGGAGTGAGAACCAAAATATGGAGCTGCACAAGCTGTGGACCACATAGGTTATAGTTGGTCACGTAGATTATGTTGACGAGTAATAATGACGTCTGTAGGCCATGAAGGCCGGAATTGGGAACTGCACGAGCTATGAACCATAAAAGCCGTAGTTGGCACGTAGACCATAATTGTGAGTGGTAATGACATCCGTAGGTTGCAAGGGCCAGTCGGGAGCTGCATGAGCTATGCACCTCATTCATCATAGTTAGTCATGTAGGTCATATTGGTGAGTAGTAATGACACCAGTAGGCCGCGAGGGCCGAAGTGGGGAGCTACACGAGTCTTGGAACACATAGGCCGCGGTTTGTTATGTAGGTCGTAGTGGTGAGTAATAATGACGTTCGTAGGTTATGAAGGCCGGAGTCAGGAGCTACACGAGCATATGCGATGTGTCGTTACCCCATTTTTGAGATTCTCTGTTGCACCGTCTTTGGTGTGCGTTGTTTCACCGTCTTCGGGGTGCATTGTTGCACCGTATTTGTGGTGCATTGTTGTACTGCCTTCGGGGTGCGTTGTTATACCATCTTCAAGGTAGTTGTTGCACCGTCTTTAAGGTCAGCCTGATCTCGGGATGATGCGTCGCTTCGTAGGTTGTTTCGTGTGGTGCTTCATTGCAAGGAATAGGCAGCGGTCGATGCTGACCGATGACGGTCGGTGACTGAATGAGTGATGCTGAACTTCAACTCCTTCAAGTTACAAGCTCTTTTTCAGACTTCAAGCTCTTTTCCCTTTTCATGACATGGGTGAGACTCTATTTATAGAGTTCCGGTTGCAATTAATGAATGAATATTAACTATTTTACTTGGACGACAAGAAAAAAATTCCGTAATATAATGGGTTTTTATGGATATTTTAGTATCTTAACGATACAGGAATTAAACGATTTTGGTTCTTTGGATTCGTCTTGTCGATATGCTCGATTTGACTATTGACTTGCCCAATTTGAAATCCGTTTGACTTTCTAAATATTCCCAGAATGATTTCAAAAGTGGTTTAATGGCTTGATCGGGGATTGATTTGACTGTGATTGGATCAATTTTGATACCGTTGAGTCTATCTCGCTGAGCTGGTTTGTTTGATTGTCAGTTCGTTGAAATTGGAGCTCTGGATGAATTTTAATTGAAATTTGATATTTTTTGCTCAAAAAGTTATCTTGAGATCCATGTCATGCTTTGAGATTCATGTTGGATGATGAGAATTTGTTGATGACATATCATTATATGTGTAAATAAGTTTAGGTGTGAGATATGTAAATACATTAGAATAGTGTGCTATGTAAATGCCCCTATATAAAAATGCTTCAATTTGATATATTTTTGTGATATTTGATATGTTTTTCTTATCTTAGAGCGGTTATTTTTTTCGACATGTTTCCCTTCTCCCGGTGGGTTGTTTAAAATGATGCTATTGCCTCAAAAGATAAACTTTTAATATCTATTACAAAAAATTATGAGAAACTCACTCTCACTTGAGGCTATACTGGAAAGTGTTAATAAAATGATGTTTTTGCTTGTCTTAGACAAGCATCACGACATTGTGGTTTATGACAATAAGGTGTTATAGTGTAAATATCAAACTTAGGGTGTTAGATATGTAAATACTTTTTTTTTTTAATTTTGGTCTCATATATGTTCTATTAGGAGTGGCAATTCTATGATTAGATGCTATACTCGTTTTAAATTTAAAGTTGCTGATGCACTTTAAACAATTTTATGGAGGTACAATGAGCATCTTATTGGTCCACAACTCAAAACAAAAGCAATGTATTTCGTTCAAAAAAAAAAAAAAAAAAAAAAAAAAAAAAAAAAAAAACCCTGTCGCCATTGAGCCACCATATTTATCCGTAAACATTAACATTTATGAAGTATTTTGGTGGATATATACTAGAAATTCTTTGTGTTGCCCTTCTCTTCAATGTACCGATACTTTCATGCTATTTACAATTATTTTTACAAATCTATCCTCAGGATGGTTTGCAAGAGATCCTGTGACCACAAGCAAAGTCGGCCATACTTTACTGCAATTGCCCGGTGAAGTAAATGTAGAACCAACTCGCTTTATTATCGCTAATGACTGTTTCAAGTATCTTGGACTACTTGGTGAAAAAATTTCTCATATTGTCGTCGAGTTTGTCCGGGCCACTTTTGGAAGTTAGTGCATGTAATTTTACAGTTTTGTTTTTTCACTTATCAAGTCACACCAGTGGATCATTTTTTTTGCTTAGAAGTTTTTATTAAACAAGCAAAAATTATGAACAGGTCATCTGATTACCTATGAAAACCTTGGAGATTATATTCTTCAGAAGGTTCCTATTTCAAGAAATTTTATAAATACAGTCCCTGAAAGTCAAGCTTTTCCAATACCAGCACTAGGCGCTCTGTCGTATGCCTTGCGTGTGATTCAGAGGTATGTGGATATTGATTGAATTTATTTCTTGCCTATTTTATTCTGTGCTTTATTTGCTATATTAAATTTGCCTAATATGACTTTGATAGTTTACTGATGAGACTTCATTAATATCATAATTACAAAGGAATTAATAAAAAAAAAAATATTACACCTTCTCCATCCTTATATTTATAAGGATGAATTTAAATAGGTAAAATAGCTGCTGTTAATCAAATTATGTGCTATTGTCTAGATTTAAAGTCCAAACAATCTTAGTGTTTCATTTTAAATCTCAGATAATCTTTATTATTTCATTTTAAATTACGGACAATCCCTACTTTCTCGTTTTAAGTTCCTGACTTTATCGATTTTGCTATTTTTTTTTTTATTATGTAGATTTTATTTAGAAAATTTAAGTTAAGGCGATTTTTAAAAAGTTCTCTAATTTTCAGCTCCATTGATACAAGAACAATCTAGATTAGCAGAACTCCTCATTGCACTGAACCATTTCGTTCTTAGCAAGCATCAGTAGATGGGATAATCTCTTGCAGGTCCTTTTCTTAAAATTTCTTTTATTGCAAAATATGACTTATAAAATTTGAAAGATGTCTATACCGAGTTCTTGTCTCATGAATAGCATTGTCGACATGAATGAATAATATCAAAGATTTTGAATTTTTCATCATTTGTCCAAATCACAATCCAAATTCCGAAACAACTTAATTGTGAAATTTTTCTTCTGTTTCATCCTGAAGGGCTACTTTATTACTTTTTGTCTGAGCTTGACTTGTCTTTTACTTGTTAAGCCTTGCTTAACCTGCTATGAATTGTTAATAAAATACCACTAATGGATATAAGCTAAACAAACGAGCCGAACACGAACACACTTTTTGAGCTTGAAATATAAACGAGCCGACCATGAGCTAGGCCTGGTTTACACCCCTAATTGCAAAGTATGACTTATAAAATTTGAAAGATGTCTATATCGAGTACTTGTCTCATGAATAATCTTGTCGTCATGAATGAATAATATCACAGATTTTGAAATTTTCATCTTTTGTCTAAAACACAATCCAAATTCTGAAACAACTTAATTGTGAAATTTCTCCTGTTTCATCCTGAAGTGCTACTTTATTACTTTCCGTCTGAGTTTGACTTGTCTTTTGCTTGTTAAGCCTTTCTTAACCTGCTATGATTTGTTATAAATAAAATACCAGTAATGAATATAACTTACATTTAAATTATTTAGAAGAGAAATGTCAAAATGTTTTCCTGATTCATTGCAATGAGCCATTTTATAGTGCATTTATTTCGGGTGTGGTCGTACAAAATCTCAGTTCAAAAGCTGTCATTGAAAATCTGTTGTTTAGAAACTGATGTTTCAGACGTAGTTGGCCTATTTGAAAAGTACAATTTTGAAAGTGATTCTTGTGAGCTAATGACTGTAATGCCCCTTAGTATATATATACACAATTCTGTTTGAAAAACACAATTTTGAGAGTGTTGTCTGTGGAATAATTCTATTGTTAATTTTTGAAATTATTTTTACTGACAACCCTATAAAAGAATTTAAGGTGAATATTAACCCAATTTTATGCCCTCAAAATAATCATACAAACATAATATATTCAATGTAAGTTGTATCCCAGCCAAACATACAAGTTTTCTTACAAAAAAAACAGCTTGTTCTCCAAAGTACAACAACATCATCAAAGCAAATACACGTTAACAATAATAACAACAATGATACGATTACAAAATCAAACAAGAGCAAGGTCTTCACAAGAAATTTTAAGTCTTTGAGACCATTTTTCACCATATCATCAGGAGCATTTATCTTTTTGATTACCTCGCTCCAATATTGCATCTCTTGGTTCATCAACCCATTGAAAAAGTTTACAATATGTATTTGTTAAATTTCTGTAAATTTTTTGGACATCTATAAAATATTCAACCAGCATTATCACCTTTCTGTGCCTTGAAGACAATGCATAATAGGTTGCAATCACGAAATTGGTCAATGTTTTGTCCCATTGGAACTTGTCGAATTGCTTGAGCCCATTTTTAATAATATAATCTTATAAATTTAATGATTAGCACATAATAATGCAAAAAAAAAAAAGTGAAAAGAAAAGGAAATGCATAGTTTGTATAAATAACGGGCATTACATACATACTACCGGAGTTCTTTGCATTTATATATCTAATAAAATCTCTAATTTTTTTCATTGATATTATCCAAATCTTTCATAAAGAATACAACCATATTAACTGAAAGAAAGTAAAATACATGTGCCAAAAACAAATTCTTCCAATGAGGGTTAGCTTTGTCTTGAAATTAAAAAAAATGTGTTTTTAGACCAAACAAAATTCAGCAAACTTCATCATGAGAACCAAAACCAGAATTTACATACATACCACATAGTTTGGGTTGGTATTGGGGTAATATTAGGGTGTTATTGATGCGGTATTGAGGTCGTATTGAGGGTTTTGTGCCAATATATTATTAGGGTAGTATTGGGTGGTATTGATGTGGTATTGGGGGTTTTGTGTCAAGATATTGTTGGGGTGGTATTGATGTGGGATTGAGGTGGTACTGGGTGGTATTAAGATGATATTGAGGGTTTTGTGCCAAGATACTATGGGGTGGTATTGATGTGATATTAGAGGTCTTATGCCACAATATTATTGGTGGTATTAAGGCGGTCATAATGTGGCATTGATGTGGTATTGGGGTGATATTGATGTGATATTGGAGGTCTTATGCCAAAATATTATTGGTGTGGTCTTGAGGCGGTATTAGTGTATTAAGATGGTATTGGGGTGGTATTGATGTGATATTGGGGGCTTTGTACCAAGATATTATTTTGGTGGTATTGAGTTGATATTGAGGTAGCATTGAGGTGATATTTATGTGGCATTGAGGTGATTTTAGAGTTTTCTGCCAAAAATATTATTGGGGTGGTATCAGGGTGATATTGATGTCGTATTGAAGTTGTATCGGGGGTTTTGTGTCATATATTATTCAACTGGTATTGTTGTGATATTGGGGTGGTATTATAGTATTGGGGTGATATCGAAGTGGTATTAGGGTGATATTGATGTGATATTGGGGTGGTGTCGTCGATTTTGGGAGAATATATTATTGGAGTGGTATTGATCTGGTATTGAAATGATATCATTTTCTTTATAGGAATACATAAAAATTATAACTTACTATACCTAAAAAATACAAGAACACTCAATAAAAAGTACTAAAATTTTCTTCCGACAATAATAGTGAATTACAATATAATACATCAATTGTAACTAAGGAATCGGTGATAGCTTCACGTAATTCAGCCATCTCTTCGACACCATCTCCAACACCTATGGTTGGACTAGCGATATCAGTATGGTCTGTAATTTTTTGTCCCATTTGATAATCATATGCTTTTGGAGGAACTGGTTTCTTCCCATCTACAATGAAAAATCAACATCAAACTGTGAATGATGACGTCGTATGTAATTATGGAGAGTTATTGTAGTGGGAACAATTTTAACTTATTTTTCAAAAGAATATATTGACATATCTCGTAAAATGACACATTTTTTCTTTCAAACATCGAACGCCTTCTCAATGACATCACGTAATGATGAGTGACGTTTATTCAACGTCTCTTTTCTTCCTCTTACAACTTGGCTTGCCCTCTCAAAATTTGGTATGTGATATTTTGTGTTAAAAAATGGCTAAAGAAATCCTCGTTGTAATGGGTAACCGACGTCAATTAAATAATATTTTCCTACACAAATTGTTTACCATTAGTAATTAGCCAGTTTGACTGAAATTAATAAACTATTTGATAGGTTGTCAACTAAGCTTTAGGTGGGAGGGAAAATTTGTGCACATGGGAACGGGTAGCAAATTTGAAGATTCTACTATCGTGAGCGCTACCCTCCCACCCAGCCATGACGAAGGCAAAACACATATTAAAGTTACATGCTGATATCATATTTTATGTAGATGCATCACACAGTCCAATGTATACAATTTTATTAGTATTTGACACAAGCGTGAACATGTCCCGTCAATGATACCAATACAATGATGTATCACATCTACTTTAGCTTAGATTTCAAAATTTATGTCTGAAAAATGTTTGCATGAAACATACCTTGAAGTATGACATACACTGTTGATCATAGGAAATTTGTCTAGAAATGTTTTCAAAAGTTGGATCTTCAAGTTTTATGATTTTGGAAGACACACATACCAAAGCATTCAAACCCATTAAAAAATATCTACTGATAGTTTTGGTTGAGTGATGATATCTCTTGCAACCTGCTCTTATAGATTGATTATATGATAAAATATGTAATGTTATAGCTAATACCTCTCGTGATGTCGTTCTTGAAGAATTATGAAAACCATAACTAGGGTGGAGTTAATTCAAAAGATCAGTAAATATCTCCTGACTCATGTGAAATATGTTATGAAACCTCGTTGGATGGCCCTCAAGCATTTCACTTATCTATTTATCCCTCGTGAAGGTCAAGGTCATGCATGGAGTCCAAGAAAACGATTTGTAGTATTTGGTCAACAGACATACAACTGTTATAATAACTTTTTTGTAATGTTCTCTATTAGTAGCATCCATTGCTGAAAAAAATTAGGAGCATTATTACATTATAAGATATGACAATTACTAACATTTTAACGAAATATATTATGAGCATGTCACATTTCAATACAAGACGAATGACATCACAAAAACAAAATTAAACTTTTACAATAGGTAATTGTCCTATCATAAAATAAAAAAAAAAAACGTAGACACCAACGTAATGTTTCCGTAATAAGCAGACTTCACTGAAAAATAAATAAAATACTTAATAACAGACCCCCCTTGAAGAACATAGAAATGATAAAGATTAGTCATCATGATTTTCGTGGAAGAAGTGCAAGCTGTGAACTATCTGCGTAGGGGCCATAGATATGATGAACTCCCATTTGACAGGATTTTTAAGTAGCTTCATGAAGTATAGACATAATGCATATCTTTATAAACTTCAGCAATTTGCTCTAAAATCTTTCTTACTTCAGAAATAGATGAAGTTTTTATGTCACTAGATTCAGAAGATAAATTAGTACATGTTGTAACCAACTATGATATTTGACTCCTCAAATTTGGAGGTCCAATCTTTTTATTGTGACTTGCCCTTTCTTTTAAGGAAGGTGACATCCCAACATGACTGGATCACTGTGTTCATTAATGTTGTGCGATGATTTCTAAATTGGTTTATTGGGGTCATCTCTTTGTTCTTGCTTCTTGAGGAGTCCAGACATTACAATCTGTTGCAACAATGGCACCAAACATGAGTTCAAACCTATCCTCTAGCTCAGGTTCAATTCCATCAAATCTAAATTTATTAATATTTGACACAACCTGTCATTCATACAATCAAAAAGAAAAGTAATGTCAAGTAATTCTAGGTATAACATAATAGAATTACAATTTATTTAAAATTCAAACCACCTCTAATTTCTCCTTCCATCAATCCCTTGATGCATTTATTGTGTTTTTAATTAAATCCCATCCAAGTCTGGTAGATCCTCTTTTCAGTTCTTTTTAAAAATTTTCAATCTTCTTATAACTGATCTCATTTATTCTTTAATTTAGTTCGACCATACAATCTTCTAGTTTTCTTTTGAAAATTCTTTGTAATACTCTGTCAGCCAAGTGATATACTTCTCGTGTATAAGACGAGAGAAAAAACCCAGGAAAAACTTGAATTATGGAGGTCTACATTAGAGTCTGAAGGCCTTCATTTGAGTAGAATTAAAATTGAATACATGGAATGTAATTTTAGTAGTAGTAGCTCTAGTGACAGAAGTGTAACTTTGAGTGATCAAATTATTAAAAGGTGTGAATGATTTAGATATCTCGAGTTTGTTGTTCAAAGTGATGGTGATATAGATGGGGATGTTAATAGTTGAATTCAAGTTGGTTGGTTGAAGTGGAGGATGCTTCGGGCTTTTTGTGTGATAGAAAAGTATCGCTTAGACTGAAAGGAAATTTTATAAGACGGTGGTGAGGAGACCTGCAATGCTCTATGGCGCTGAATGTTGGTTTTTAAAAGAGAAGCATAATACTAAGTTAAGTGTTGCCGAAATGAGAATGATTAGGTGGATGAGTGGCTTTACACTTAGAGACAAAATGCAAAATGAATATATCCGTGATAGGGTTGGTGGGTGTAGCTCAGTAGCTCCTGTGACGGAAAAAATTAAAGAAAGTCGTCTTAGATGGTTTGGTCACATTAAGCGTCGACCATCCACGTCGACCATTTGATGGTCTGATTAGGAAAGTAGATGTTTTAGATTCGCTTATGTTAAGAAAGACAGAGGTAAACCTAGGAAGACTCGGGCATATTGTAAAAAAAATAATCTTAATTTATTATAACTTAATGAAAATATGACACTAAATAGGATGTAATGGAGAAAAAGGATTCGTGTAGCCGACCCCACATAGTGGGATTAAGGATTTTCTGTTGTTGTTGTCTGTCTGCCTTCTTTGTTGAAATGTATTGTTGGCCTATAACCTAATTCTTTCTCTATCAAGCACATGTCACAAAAAATCATTTTTTTCCTCCCAAATAGCATATGATATGTTTTCTCTTGTGTTACCCATTTGCTAATGTATTTGGTAGGTTAATATATGATTTTAAATGTTTTATGATAATAATTTGTCTGTTCGTGTTCGGCTTGTTTTGGCTTGAAATATTACTCATCAAATATATATATATATGATTAGTATTTTTAAAAAAATTAGTTGACTACAAGGATACAAAGATTTATAATCAATTAAAAATATTAATTAAGAAAATGGAATAAAACTTATTAAATTAGATTCAAATGATATTTTAATATAAACAATAATTTTTAAATATTACCCCAACCCTTAACATCATATGGCTACAAGATTAGGGTTGTCAAAACGACTCTTTGTTCGTGAACAGCTCATGTTCGGCTCGCTGAGCAAACGAGCCGAACACGAACACATTTTTTGAGCTTGAAATATAAACGAGCCGAACACGAATTGAGCCTCATTTACACCCCTAGTTAAGAGTATGGAGACTATTTTAATACTTTTTTAAACTCTGGGACAAAGATGACCATATGTAAATAGTCAACTGACTATTTTGACACTTTACTCAATTGTTTAGCATGTTTCTGAAGTTAGCCTCTACAATGGCACCAATTTACTACTCTAATTTTGAAAACATTGATCTACTAAGAAAATATTTTTAAGTTCATAGTCAAAATCCTATGGTTATACAATTTTCATAGAGAAGATAGTATAAAATATAATGCTGAATTATTGCTTTTTTTGGCAGGTTTGAATTTAAATGTAATCATGAGGAATGGTTAAATAATGTGAAACCCAACTTGGGTCCTGGAATATCAGAAAGAGTAATGGATGCCCTGGCATCAACAGATGATAATTTAGAAAGCTGCTGGAAATTAAAGGCTGAGTTCAAGGCTGTTTGGACTGACCTTTTGGGAGTTACAATTCTTAAATTTTCAATTACATTTTTGGCCTCAGACTACTTAGTTTTTGCAAATTAGTGCCTCTTTGGCAACATTATAGTGTAATTCTTCTCTTGTTTCTTTATTCAGGACTACGGTGTCCTTGTAATACCTACCGTTCCAGGGCCACCTCCAAACCTCAACCTGGATGGTATTACATTGAGCGACTTTCGTGCCAAAGCTTTCAGTTTGCTAGCCGTTGCAGGCATGTCTGGCTTTTGCCAGGTAATCAAATTTGAATTTTCCTTCCTTTAATATTTGATACAATAATACCATCCAATTCCTATGTATTTACATATCTAACCTTTAAACTTTACTTTTTTACACTTGTACAACTCAAATCCTTCGTATCACATCACAAATACCACTTATTTAACTTTTAGAAAGTGAAATACACCTTTTTATGCATAGGTAAAGACCCATTTGGGACAACTTATAAGGGCGACGCCGCCTCACTGTTTGTTTCGCGCGTTGAAGATGTGTTTATCAAAACTCCGTTTCCTATTTTTCATTACACACAGATCGCGGGGCTAGCCCCGCGATCCGCGTTCCCTTATCGCGTTTAGCCCCCAATTACTCCGCTGCCCCTTCCCGGATTCGACATTGCTTCTTTCTTCTTCCTTCGTTCGCGATTTAGGACTCTTCTTTTGCTTCTTCCTTCTTCGGCACTCCTTCTGCTTCTTCCTTCTTTGGCACTCCTTCGTTCACGATTTGCGGATTCGACATGCGTTCGAATGGTTGTTTACTCTCGTGCACTCCTGCTGTCCGCCTCCTCCTTCGCTCGGTGTCCGTCGCCTCTCTCCCTCACCCTCACCTCTTCTTCCCCAAAGCCCTCACCTCTTCTTCCCAAGCGCAAAGAAGCTAAAGGAAGAGCCGCGATCTATGTAACGGCCGTGCCACTTAGGGCTCCTCGTGGTTCGGCACAGATGCTTGTGTCGGATGCTTACTCTCTCGGAGCCTGGGATTTGCAGCACTTCATGGTCATCGTTAAACCCAGCTGTCCTCATCCTCAGGTCCTTTTGATTCATCCCGTTCTTGCTTTGATTTATCATTTCCTGTGCTAACTTTTTTATCTAAAAAAAATGGGATTTTTGTGAGTTCTGCTTTCTTTCCGTTTTATTCGATATACCATGTTTGGGTATATCTATTTTCTTGTAAGTGGAGGCAGCAGTGGAAAATATTTTTATTGGAAGATTTACATATATACCACTTAATTTCTATGTATTTACATAGATAACGCCTAAACCTCAATTTTTAGATGCACCACCTTTTCTATGCATGAAATGTTCATTTCACTTTTTAAAAATTGTAATGTGGTACTTTTTATATGATATGAAAGATTTGTGTGGTATAAATGTACAAAAGAAAACTTTAGTTGTTAGATAAGTCAATTCATAAGAAGTGGGTGTATGTATGTAAAGGTCCCATTACCTGGTTTTATCTCATCATGTTTGCTGACTTAAAACTTGGTTTTGTTGACTGCATCTGTTAAAACTAGAAAACGATTCTCGTTTGTCTGGTCTTTAGTTTTGGTTGTCTTGCACTGGCTTTCAATTTTCTTGATGTATGAAATGAGAATAATTTCTCTTGACAACGGTACTTTTCATTTGGTTAGGTTGGTGTTTATTTGTTATATTTATGATTTTGGCACGATAGAAAAGGAGCATCCAATTTGTTTGATTTTTCCTAGGTAAAGAATAAGTAGATAAACCACACTATCAATAAATAAGCAAAGAAATCAAATTTCTTTTCAAAATCATCAGTTAAATCACAAAAAAGTGAGTGACATATAAGCTTGTGATTTGTTGGTTGCAAAAAGATGGATTTCATACTTCTGCTCACAAATATTCATTGGGAAGCCATATTTGTTATATAAGCTGTTTACAAAATACACAAATCAAACAACTAAATAATTTATTCAGAACAGGGGCAGAATAGTCCTTTTTCAGAATCAGATGTTTTTCAAACGCACAAACCAAACAACTAGCCAACTTATCCGGATCAGTTGCTCATCAGCAGATTATCAAGATAAGCTGCTCATCAGCATAAGCTAGATAAGCTGCAGCTGCCCCAAACAGACCCTTAAGATGACATATTTATAAAAATTGCAATTTAGGTGTGAGATGTAAATCCATAGGAATTGAGTGGTATGTATGTAAATTTTTCGTCTTTTTTTCTTTCTGGCATTGTATACAGATCTCTGTTCCACTGGGGATGCAGAATGGCCTTCCTGTTTCAGTTTCTCTGTTAGCAAGAGATGGAGCAGATTTTTTCCTTCTTCATCTTGTTCAGGCTTTCTATCAAACTGTAAAAGAACGAGCTGCTGCTATTTGGGAATCTGGTTTGTGAAGAACATTTGGATAGTTACTGTATTTTCTGTACACATTCTGCTTAATGACATGAATGAACGGTAATGATTCTGGAAAGACAAATAAACAGTGATGTTTTGCTTTGAAAAAGAGGTGCATTCATGTTTATTATCACTTGAGAAAATTTAGAGAAAATCTTATTCTAGAGCACCGTCAAGGATTCTTAGGGTCCAGATGCTGTAAATCATGTTCTTTTTACATTCATACCACCCAAATCTAACATTATATCAAATAACTATCGTCTCTAATTTTTAAAATTGAAATTCATCTTTTCATGCATAGGTAAACATAAGGTGTTATTAGTGTAAATATCAAACTTCTGGTGTTTGATATGTTAATACATAAGAATTATGTGGTATAGGGGCATTTACATATCTACCACACAATTCTTATGTATTTACAAATCTACCACACAATCCTTATGTATTTACATATCTACCACCTGAAGCATTATTCCCTTAGATATGAGATAAAATCCACTGGCACAAACTTTAGTTCTAAACTTTCCAAAGTCAAAAAACAA
Source organism: Phalaenopsis equestris (assembly GCF_001263595.1). Taxonomy (NCBI): domain Eukaryota; kingdom Viridiplantae; phylum Streptophyta; class Magnoliopsida; order Asparagales; family Orchidaceae; genus Phalaenopsis; species Phalaenopsis equestris. Next base: position 279,127 of record NW_018164607.1, on the reverse strand, counting down.
TAAAGTTGATCTTCATGTTTCACATAACCAAATAACTGCCAATTAAATTCATAAAAATCTATTATAATTCTTCAGCATTAAGCATAAAAATAAGTAAAATCCACTATTCCTCCTAAAAGCAACCATAGAGCTTATTATCTTCTAAAATCTAAGTCAATCATACACAAATTTTCATACAATCTAATGTCGATGTATAAAACAACTACATATATTGTCAAAACACAGCCCATCACAGGATAAATATAAACTAATCTCTTGCCTACAGCAAAGTGAATCTATTTATAAAAAGAAAAGGCAAGAACATTTCTAGAATACAATTTTACATTATCAAAGTATGTAACAAAAGCAAAAAGCTGCAACTACTGCAATGCTGCTTATTATATAAACCTTATCAAACCAGCTTTCATTCCTGATTTTCTCCTCTTTAAACTCATTCTGAGCCTTCAAATACAAGTGACAGTACTCCAACACTTCCCCATAATTTCTGCTTCTCCTGCAACTCAAAGCTTCTTTTAAAACAAGCAGACTATTCCGCCCATTAACATGAGCTCCCGCCATATTCTCCACCTGCATACTCAACTCAGTTAATCTCAGACCTGTAGCCATACCACCCTCTCCATTCCCTGCACCCACAATACTAAATTTCATCACAATGATGCATTTTGCAACCTGGCATGGGGGAATGTCTTTCACCGGAAGAATCGATCCGAATCGAAGAACGAAGTTTCGATCAGTCGGCCAATGCCTCTGCCTCCCGAGCGGTCTCCAGCTCGTAAGATTCGCTGCTTGCTTCAATCTTCTATTCACAATGATTCAGCTTAGCACAATTCCCTCGTGCAAATCCCTCCACAATCTCCCATCTTTTCTCTCTCTCTCTAAAGATGTGATGGACGGCAAACCGTCATCAACTGAGAGCATAACATCACCATCCTCGTTACCGGTTCCATCTGAATAGCGGAGCAGGTCGATTCGAAATGGGCAAGTATGAAACCAACCATTAGAACCGTCAGAATCAGGAATTCCCCATAAGACTTTTGAATATACTGTTTTCTCTTTGTACCTCACATCAACAATGGAAACAAAATCAGAAGGGAAGATTGTTTCATTTTCATCACTGTCCCCATAGTAATCATCCTCGTTCCAATCGGCGGGATATGGAAGATTGTCGTCGGTTTGAACGGCGGGGATGTCCTCGTTGACAATAAGGGGAAAGCAATCGGCGTAGAACCGTCTGAACCCACCAATGGAGGAGATGAGACTCCTAACATCATCTCTATGAGTTGAAGGCCAAAGAGAATGACATGCGTTTTCCCATAATACTTCCTCTTTTGATAAGGAACAGAAGTCAGCACAAGTACACGCAGCTTTCGCTAGAGAAGGACCGTCGAGACGGCGAAGTATGTCGTATAGAAGATCACTGCTCAGTGATGTTGAGCTCTCTATTTTTGTAGTTGCCATGCTGTGGTTTGGTAACTTATATCCGTTTGGAACTGCTGCAATTTTTTATAAAGATGGTTATAAAGTTATGATAAGAAAAACAATTTTCAGGAAGTTTGCATGTGAATTATAAATATTTGTTTTTTAGAAAGTCAAACAGCAGTTTCCTTAAAGCTACCATACTTTACAAATCTGATTGTAAAAAGTAGCTTCTTATCACAAGAATTTCTAAAAAACTGCAAGAAAATAATTCCTCAAACATAACTGTAGTGGCAGTTTGAAACACAAAGCAGACATAAAAGTTTCCTAATCATCGATTCTGATACAATTAGAGAACCTCTCTTTGAAGCAGGTTTTTTACTAGCATGGACTGTGGAGAGCCAAAGCAAATTGTCAAAAAGCGTTTACAAATATTAGTTGGGTGAG
>NW_018164607.1:262607-277091 GCF_001263595.1 Phalaenopsis equestris | reverse complement strand
TGTTCTCAAAACGCACAAACCAAACAAGAAAATAACTCATCCACAAGAGGGGCAGAATAGTCATTTATCCAGAATCAGCTGTTTTTCAAACGCACAAACCAAACAGTCAGCCAGCTTATCTGTATCAGCTACTCATCAGCAGATTATCAGGATATGACATATGACAACATAATTACTTTTTCTGTAATCAGTTAAACACTTATATAAACGCATGCAAAAATATCTAGTGCTTTACCACTAAACTGGAATGGCAATAACAAAATATAAATTATGAGAAATTTCACCAATCACACTTCTCATGTTTATAAGCGTTCAACTTCAAATTAAGATATCTAAATTTAAATAGTTTTGTTATTCTAAATTTTTATCTCTAGCCATTACATCAAAATAAAAATATCATAGATGGATCAAATCTTAAAACCAGACAGTTTATCAAAAGGTTCACCAATTCCTCGGTTTGGCCATCGAATTCAATCAATTTTGGCTGGTTATGTACAAAAGGAGTTTTGGAATTCGATCAAACTTACGGGAAGACCAGCTCAGGATTGAATCGGCCAGTATGATTTGATTTTTATAACCTTTGTTTACTCCTCGCAGAGAAGATGTAAAAAAAATTAGGTTGACAATGACAAGGGCACACAAAAGATAAATTGTAATAAATCACCATTCATGATTTTCTCTTTATCAAGCATAAAAAATGGGAGATTAATCAAGTAGAGTGACAAAAAAAAGAAAGATAAACCATAATAACATGAAAAATATCAACTCAAAATTTCCATCAAGCACAAATGATGTAAGACGAAGCACAAAATTACTAATATTTATATTCTAGACAAACCAGCTGCCACTATGTGCACTTAAGGAATAAAATGAAGAAAAATTTTGTGCAGGTCTAAAATATTAAAAGCTTGTTTGGTTTGGTGCATTTTGAGTGCAGAGTGTAAAAAAAATATAACAGTTTTAAATTTTAGGTGTTTGGTTGTATGGAAAATAAAACCAAAGTAATTTGTTGACGCATCTGGTGTCCGCCTTTGGTTTATTTTAAGTGTATTTAAAATTAACAGGAATTAGGTGAATTCTAAATCAATGTATTGTAAATAGAATACTTTGTATCCACAAATGATTGCAATGTCCAATATGAAGACTGTATGTAGCAGAAAGTACCAATGGCTAGACAAACTAAAATAATACCTCTCCCCTTCCAATTTCTACACGTTCTCCATGCTGTTGTGCACAATAGAATGTTTACAAATGCAAGGTAAGGTTTGCTAGTTTACATTTTTGTACCTCTCCCCTTCCAATTTCTACACGTTCTCCATGTTCTGTTTCATGAAGCTGTTGTGCACAATAGAATGTTTAGAAATGCAAGGTAAGGTTTGCTAGTTTACATTTTCAAAAAATTTAAATGGCGCAAGAAAGTTTTAGCATTGAATGAAACATAATATATTTGGAAATTCAAATGTTCATTATATAAATGCAAAAAATAATTCAAGCAAGCAGAAAAAAATAAGTTAGAGAAATGAGATGGAGCTGTTGTACACAATAAAATGTTTACAAATGCAACATAAGGTTTGCAATTTTATATTTCCGAAAAATTTGAATGGCGCAAGAAAGTTTTAGCAATAAACGAAACATAATATATTTGGAAATTCAAATGTTCATAAGATAAATGCAAAAAATAATTCAAGCACGCAGATAATATTAAGTTAGAGAGCTTTTGTACACAATAGAATATTTACAAAAGCAACGTAAGGTTTGCAAATTTACATTTTTAAAAAAATTAAATGGCGCAAGAAAGATTTAGCATTGAATAAAACATAATATATATGAAAATTCAAATGTTCATTAGATAAATGCAAAAAAATAATTTAAGCACGCAGATAATATTAAGTTAGAGAAATGAGATCTTGCTAATCTTATAAATAGCATAAACCAAAGTTCATGATAATTTTGGGGCTATTTGGTATATTTTTTTGGGCAGAATTTAGAAAAAATTAGCTTAAATCTTGCAACAACAACAACAATAACAACACAACAACAACAACAACAACAACAACAACAACAAAGCCTTTATCCCACAGGTGGGGTTGGTTACATGAATCCCTTTTCTCCGTTGTGTCCCATATTGAGTGTCATATTTTCATTTAATTTTAATAAATTAAGATCATTTTTTATATAACATGTCCAAGTTTTTTAAGGTCTACCTCTACCCTCTTAACATAAGTCAAATCTAAAATATCTACTCAATCATCAGATAGTTGATGTTTAATGTGACGAAATCATCTAAGATGACTCTTTAATTTTATCGTGGGCTCCGAAAATTCACGGCCGCTTCCCCGAAAACTCTCTGTATTATCTACTCAATCATCAGATAGTTGATGTTTAATGTGCAAAATCATCTAATAATATTATTTTTTTTATTTTGTTTTTGAAAGAGCTTTGGGGGGTCAAATTTTTCAAAAGATAGATTAGATTGTAGATAGGACGCTACCCGGAGATTTTGCCCTTATTTTGCAAAGATTTTTTAATCTGGGGTTCAAGGTTTTTCATAGACGAAGGCCCCTATAGTTAATTATCCCTCTTGATAATAGGAGAACACTTTTGATTAAGACTAGTCATTAAAAATTGGATATTCAATATATAATAGCAGTAATCTTAGGATTTTAAATTGTATAATCTATCACTTGCAGCTTAAAGCGGATGGTGATGTGAATATAGAAATACACGTAATGTGATATTAGCTCTTGGTGAGTTGAAGTTGGTAAAAATTTGTCACTTCAACAAACTATTACAGAGGTGCATGAAATTTTGCAAAGTTTTTAGTGATTGATTTTAATTTGGACGATTTGGTTGATTAATTTAAAAAAAATTGATTTAAAAGATTAACTTCTCTGGTTGAAATATTCTATCAACTCGGTCATCATCAAGGAGTTAAACATTTTAAAATTTAATATTTGAAGGAGGTCTTTAGTTGTGTTTGTTTATACTTTCAGGGTATGAGTCCTATCAACTCTTGTCCTTACAATGAGAATAATCGAACTAGATGATTTGAACTTGTAAAATATTTTCTTTAGGATTTGAACATTTATTTCAAAATTACTAGACTCGTCAACTGTAAAAGAGAAGCATAAATTTAATTGTTTATAATATATTTATAAACAGTTATGACGTGAGAGCGGAGGTAAGTAGGATTTAATTAATTACTTGATTTATTTATTTATTTTCCTCTTTTTTTTAAAGTTTTAGAGGTATAAAAAATATTTTAGAAGTCAACACTTGTCTGCCCCTCAAAACTGCTCCAACTCTTTCACTCAACAACACTTAATTTTATGCTTCTCTTTTACACGCCAACATTCCGCGCGATAAAACATTGTAGGTCTCACCACCTTCTCATAAAATTTTCTTAAAGTTTAAACGGTACTTATCTGTTACACAATAGGTCAGATGCATACCTCCACTTCAACCACCCTACATGGATTCTACTAATAACATCCCTCATATATCACCATTACTTTGAACAATAGACTCGAGATATCTAAAACGTTCACTCCTCTTATTGACTTGATCACCCGTAGTTACAACCACGCCACTAGATCTACAACTATTAAAATTACATTCCATGCATTCAGTTTTAGATCTACTAGAATGAAAATCTTTATACTTTAAAGTTAACCTCAGGTTTTTCCTGAACTCTCTCTAGTCTTATCCACAAGGACACCATCAACAAAAAACATAAATCAAAGTACATCCTCTTGTAAATGTGTATTATAAACATCCATAACTAAAGCAAAGAGATACCTGATATAATCCAATTGAAATAAGAAAATACTTTCTCAATCCTCCTTGCATTTGAACACAAGTAACAACTCCAGCATACATATCTTTATGACTTGAATATAAGCAACACCTTTATTTTCTAGAAATATTCAAAGTCTCTTGGAATCTTAAATAAGTTTTTTTCTAAAAAAAAAAAAAAAATCATATGTAGATTCTCTTTACTGTCTCAGTACTTCTCCATCAAACCTCACCTCTCAATAAATATATAGCTTCCATAGTAAAATTGTTCGACATTAATCCGAACTGATTTTTTGTATCACATGGCAACCTATTAGATATTTACTTCAAAGCATAGAAATATATATCTATCTGTCCATCTAAAAATATCTAAAAGTAAGAAGTAAATCTTCATCGTTAGGCACGAGATACAACAAGAAAAGCCATCCACTTCGGTAAAACTCTACCAGAAAGCATCCAATCATCCGAATCTTCTAATTTTTTGAGCCATGAAAACCCTAAACAGAAACAAGAAGACTTTCATACTTCGCACCAAGACAATGAAGTTAAATCGTAACATATGAAGCCTTTTTTGAGCCATGAAAACCCTAAACAGAAACAAGATGACTCTCATACTTCGCACCAAGATAAATCGTAACATATGAAGCTAAGCTGATTTACATCAGAAATTTCTGCTCCAAACGCAAATTTGAAAAGCGAAACACTAAGGCGCCATTGGAGAGAAAGAGAAGCGCTCTCAACGCCCCTTTTCCCTTCACGCACGACCACCATCTACAACTCGCTAGCATTCAAAATACGCAGAGAAAAAACGTGAAATCAACTCACCTCGCCGTCGACATTAAGCCTTAATTTGAAGACGCAGAGCTTCTCCTGAATCCCAAATCCGATGGCAGGAAGTCAGTGCGCAATTTGCAAGCCAAACCCTAAAATTGAATCGGATGCGGACGAAGTTTTGATTTATTTTTAATTTAAATCATGGTTTAATATTTAAATAATAATAAAAAATTGGTTTATCTTGATCCACTTACTCATAATTTTTAAATAATTCATCAGTAATTGCCTTATAATTGCTAATTTCATTAATGGCGACTGCTACAACGTTCCTTTTGGATTATGATGTTTAACCTCCTAAATTTTTTTTATTATTATAAATGCTCAACTTATTTATTTTAGAACTAAATAAATTCATCATTAATTTTTAAGAGCAAAATATACTTTTTCATGCATTGATTTGTCACACTAAAAGTTAGTAAATGTAAATATCAAACATTAAGCTTTGGTATGTATGTAAATTAAATGATCAAATAATATTTGAACCGTTCGTGTTTATAATCAGATTAAGTTCTTTGATTAGATGAATCTAATAAGCCAATGGCAATTTTAAGGGTATTATGACACTTAAATTAAGGAGTAACGGACTTTGATCAGGGAGATCAACAAGAGTTATCATCTCAAGAGTTTTAGATATTTTTGCTAAATTAATTAAAATGTAACTTACAAAACTATAAATAGTTTTTCATTCTTTATATAAAGGAGGGCTCAAACTAGAAGCTAAACTTAAGGAGTTTTGGGAAACCTCTGCCTAATTATCAACATAAGAAATCACTATCGATAATCAACATTTTTAAAACACCATTAACTAATTATTTTCATGAACTAGTGTCTCTAATCATTATTGTTTGGCTATCATTGCTTAATTACATTATCTTAACCATCATCAATCAATTACGTTCAATTGAGTATTGTCACTAAAATATATGGCTTGATTACTGTATTACGCTAAATTTGCAACTCATCGTTGCTAATGTTATTAAAGCACACCATTACTTATATGACCAATATATATTGTCAACACATGCAATTATTTACATGATTGATGCATGCTATTGTCAATTGTTCTGCTGCCTACTGACTTTATTGCTAGTCGTCACTATCAATATTAACACTCATCATTATTAATAAAATCAATAAAAATTGTTAATGTTATCTAATTTTTGACATCAACATTATTGTCTTGTTATTAAGAGAGAACAATTGAATAAAACATAAATAATTTCTTGAAGATAACTCCAGCTCCTCAACGCTACTTCAATTTTCACTGCATAATATATTTTTCACATTTTTCGCCACCTACATTATAATATCACCTTCCTTAATTATAATGAATGATATCATTTGTAAATAATACCATACATTAATGGAATCATCATAACAAAATTAGGCCCATTATTTTTTTTCTTCATTTCTAAGTTGTTACATAAATATTTTGATGTATCTTACTACTTTTATATCTTCGTATGTGTTAGATCTTCGTACAAAATTAAGATGTGAAACATTCTCAGTGCACTCCCATGAATATTCTAACATAATATACACACACACAGAGATATATATATATATATATATATATCTGTGTGTGTGTGATAGTAATTCTTTATTTTTTATTTTACCAATATATATATATATATTAAAAGATGATTTTGAGCTATTTATCTTATACATGTGTATGCTAATCCACTCATTTATCATTTTTTTTAAAATGAGTGAAATTAATTGAAATTTTATGCTCATATCCACATCAGCGTAATGGCACAGCTCCCAACCACATGATTAACAATAAAAAACATATCACCAACTTGTGATTTTTAATTAATTAGAACAACAATATAATCATTTTAATTCAAACAGTAACCTCACCCCTTTTTTTATTTGGAAAAACTGGAACATGACTGATTTAATTCAAGTGGCACCACCTAGCAAGCCACATGCTGCTTGTCTTATCTTCAAATTGAATCCAGATATGTCCTCTTGCCGGATTTGATGCATTTAGAGATGTGACGTGAGTTACCCTTTCATAGTTGCATGAGTATATTAACGCTATTTAAGCATTAATCTTTCAATGTAAATTTATGAATATATTATTAGTTGCAAGGAATTAAGATTGAGCAGGGCAAAGTCATGCCAGATATAATACTCATTAAATCTAATTTTATAATTAAAAAATTATAGATGAAAAAGATATTGCATATTGGGAAATTTATAATAACAAAGTGATAATTTTCTATCATAATATTACACATAGATTTGCACTCACAAGCTCATAAGAGATTAATAATTTTTATATAAGAAATCAAGAAAGAGAAAAATCAAAGTGTCTAACATAGTTTAAATAATATATTATATGTGAGAACTACATAAATGAATTCACCCAATTGGAGATATGATTCTAAACATTAGATTGTTCATTTTGTTATGAGTGTAATTTGTAGAAATTGAGAGAGATGATGTGCACTAGTGTTGGTTGTAATTTTTAGAAATAGTGCGGGAGATCGAAAAATTCCTTTGATGATCATTTTTTGGTTGAATATTAGCAAGAGAAGCGTCTTGTTCGAACAATCGGCGGAAGACTAACTCTTCTCCGCCCTCCGAATTCGAGGGAAGCTTCCCAAAATCCTCCATATTTCGCCACTTGGGATCCAACAACTTATGCTTTACAAAACTCTCGATCTTGAGAGAAGTGCAGACTATAACTTGACGAGAAAGACTCTCAACATATGCCTCCCTAGTGACCATGGAAGACAATTTTTTTCTTTCAGCTCTCTATTTTCCTTCTAAGAGCCGCTACCTGTTCCTCATGCTGTTGAGCATCTATTTTCTTCTCCTCAAAGGAAAGCTTTAATCTCTCTTCCGCTATAGTAAGTTTTCGCTTCAACTTCTGAGCCTGCGAGGCAGACCGCCCAACGTCCTCCTCGACTTTGTCTAGGACAAGAGCTTGCAAATGTGAAACCTCTCAGGCATAGGCATGAGAACAATCGACCGCTTGGAACATGTCTCTTTTGTCCATAGACTTCAAGTTCCTCTAAAAACCACGGGACCATAACATGTCAATTAGAATTGAGGGGTAGTCACCATTCAGAGGGTTGGTAAGGAACCACTCGATCTCCCTGTCAATAAAAGCGTTGTGATCGTTCGTCCAAACACCAGCTACTTGATCGTGCGAGAAAACCAACTCAAGCGAAACCACCCTCTCTCGCACAGGAGAGGGGGCAAGTTGACATCAGAGACAGGAGGCTTTCCTTCCCTTTGAATGGCATCACTCTTCAACCGATCCACGACCCCTCGTCCCTTCTCGGAATCAGTCTTAACAGAGATAGGGCGGGAGGTTCGACTTGCCTCACCTTGTTCCTGTGAGGAAGCCCCCCCCCCCCCCCCCCTCGCGGCTGCCAAAATTCCTTCAGTAGAAAGGCGCACTGACGGGGCTTCGGTCTCAGGAAAGCTAGGCAATCGGGAAGAGTCACTCTTGCTCCATTTAGAATAACCTAGTAAATTATGCAAATGACATGAAAATGCATTTCACACACAAAAAAAACAAGAAGATAAGTAACACAAACCTTCATCATCATCTTAGGCCGACCTGATCGAGTCGGACTGACCCCAGCCTCTACCAAGTGAGGAAGGACCACCTCTCCCTCGAAGCCTTTTCAAAGCCACCCTCTCTCCAGCAACTCTCTCCCAAGCAACCTCTCTGTTGTCAGCCGATCTCCACAAATTCTTAGTCACGATATTGACACCATCCAGACAAATCATGCATTAAATAACTAGGTACAAAAACAAAGAAATGCGTTAGCCCTCAATCAATAAATGTGGACTCAAATATTCCATGACAAATTCTTCACTTTCTTCACCTCGCACTCTAATGGAGAAGTGTGGATCCCCCATCTGTTCACACATGAGAGAACCAAGAACTTCATCTTATAGTCCTTCAACATTTTCTTAAGCCCCGTTAGTTGAATCTTAGTACCAGCAACAAACTGAGTATATTTCCATCACGACCAATCTGGAAGGAAAAGAAATGATTGAAGAGTTTGATCGACCATGTGATTTTCATCCTCTGGCAGAAGAACACATAAGTGATGATGACAGTGATCGATTTGGGAAGGATCTGAGCAGGGATGATACCATAATGATTGAAGATTGATCGTAACTCTTGAAAAAATGACAATCGGATACCATCTTAAAGTGATCTTTAAAAAAGACGAGGTCAAGAGAGAAATCAGTCGTAGCCTGTTTATGGTTGGCGGTTGGTCATAGAAGAATCATAGGATCCAGAACACAGCGATCCTGAATCTCTTCTACACTCGTCGCGGATAGGATCGATACCTCTGTAGCAGGAATTAAACCAAACGATTCTTGGGAGTATTTTTGAACCATGGAGCCTACAATACTATGCGGAAAGAAGAAAACGAGAATAGTGAAACCTAGAGAAGGGAAAAAATAATGTGTAACCCAGGTAAGGAAAAATAATGAAGAATATAGGTGTCGCGTACCCCAGCCTGTTGGTTGGCATCCACGATATAAGACCCTTCATGTCGGGGGTTCGAATCCCCTTTGGCACAGTTGGCCTTAATAAAACGATACTCAAATTGTTAGGCACATAAGAAGTGGTTGGAGACTCGTATAATAGCCTCTGACCATTGTTATATATATATGTGTGTGCGTGCGCGCGCGTGCGCGCGCGCGCGCGAAAGGAGTTACTTGGGAAGCCGAAACTCCACCGACACAACTAATGCATTGAAATAGCATGTTACCAAGTAAAATAATCATTATCAGAAAAACAAAAATACTTTATTTTATTTCATTCATTATTTATTTATATACACAAAAAAGGGGGATGCCGCGCCAAATCCTCTCTTACAAATTAGGTGGGAAAAATCTTTTTAAGCGATCATTCGCGGCTTCGCTCCTAGAAAATCCTTCAATGGTGAAGCCGCTCATACATAAACTTGACGCCCAACCTGAAAAGGTCATTCTGGCTATCCCTAGGCTGAGTGACAAGGATCTCTCTAACGACCAACAGTTCCAAACACATATGTGTCACTTCTTGTGATCAACAAGAATCTTTCCTCAGAAAACCAAAAGTTTCTCATGCAGTGCAACAACTTCTCTCTCTGTCTGGTTATCTCTCAAGAACCTCAATAATTTTTCTATCACCATCTTCTCAAGGCCACCCCATAAAATGAAGAAAATGATCCTCTACCTCCGCAAGGCAACAAAGTATGAAGTTAGAGGACACACGACACCCCCCCTCCCTCATAGCACAATAAGAAAGCTGATAGCCCGCACCCTGGCCTCCAGTACCCAAACCTTCAGTAGCCTGATGTTCGACATCCCAGTTCTCGACATCTCGCTCAACACCTATATACAACGCGCTCAGTTCCACCATGCCCGCTTTCCCCACAAAAATCTGTTACATATTCACTCCCTCGACCACAACCTAGTCCACAACTATCACGACATCCTTATGATCAGTGTCTGTATCTACTGATACATAATCCACAGTCAAGACTTCAGTTGCTGCACAAAAAAAAGAGACACATAAGACAATTCAAGCTACATACCAAGAATCTGCCGTCTTTCAGATGTGGTGTAAGAAAAATTATCCTCACTGACTTTCCCTTGTCCTTCAGCTTTAGAAGAAAAACCAATCTTAGTCTATCAAAAACATGTCTCGTCCTTAGTTACTACCTCCTCAGGACTCCTTTATTGAATCGTGACCCCTGCAACCACCTGGACAGATAATCTGTCTCCTACAGCAGGAACTCTCACCTCTGGCGAGTGTCCTGTAGGATGATCATCAGGATGACCTCTAGTTTGCCCTAAAGCCATCTCTCATAGGATGATCGTCAAGTTGAACTTAAAATTTTCTCATCGATATCATCATCTGACTCTTCCATAGTATAGCTAACTTCTTCATATGTTCTACTAAAATCTTCTTGTTCCATTAAATAAAGATCAATTCTAAAATCTTTTATTTCCTACTTCTGATGAGTAAGTTAACTAATAATTTATACTTTAATAGTCATGCTAGGTTTATACTTGATGATTACTAACTAATTAAGATAATATAACTGACTCGCTTGACTGTTAGAATAAATGGATTAAATTTGAATATCTTCTATTCATTTTAAATTTAGTGATATCATATGGTTTATATGCTTTTTTCCTTGATTAGGAACATATTCAAACCAATCACAGTTAAATAGAACTACACTACACTCATTAAAGCCACAATATTGCGACTGTACTATTCCATGAAGATTCCCAAAATAGCCTATCTCACTTTTAGAATGGGTATTTCTTTGAATAGAATTGCCAAAATTATTTATCTTTGTTATTTTGAATAGAGTTGTGTGTAATATATAGTCATTTATATTAAATGTTAGTCACATATTAACAATGTGCTTATGCCTCCAAGCAAAATCTATCAAGTCCTGATTCATAACATTATTATTATGATTATGAAACTATTACAATTGTCCACGTACATGAATAAATTGAATGTTAAACTTAAGTACTTGTAAAGTGTTGAGTTAGTAGAATTTATGTGTAATTTGAACCATGTTGTAAACACTTCTTTAATCTTCTTAATGATAATACTCTCATCCTCAATATTTAGCAAGGTCACAAATAACCTGGTCACATGATAAACATTGAAAAAATCAAGTGAATATAACACATTTAGTTCTAACTTGAATAACTATTAATTATTATACTTTTTACTCAAAAAATGATTGAACTTCATTGTAGTTGAGAAGAACATAGATAATTATTGCTCAAAGTTTTTTCTCTTTAAGCAAGAAATATATTTGGCAAGAAAAGTCATCACTAGCACATTTCTTATAGAGCTTGTTTTCTATTACATTTACTATTTTGTTAAGTCAAATACTTAATATGTCAATTTAAATCAGTGCATTCTTCCAGAATTTATATTTAACTCATTTGAACGTTGATACATTGAGAAAAGTTAAAGAGAAAATTTCACTGATATTTATGTAAACTTCGACAAATATTTTATTTCAATTATTTTGGCTCAATGGAGTAGTAGCCCATACATCTATCTTACGAAGTTATAGTTGGAGACTATAGTTTTGGGCCCAAATAGTACTTATGGATATATTCATTTGAGAGATAAGAACTTCCAAATTTCTAGTTACATAATTTCTAGAGAATCATTACTATATCATATCAAATAATTGCTCCTATTATAGATTTTTTAATAAGTTAAAAAGAATTATGAAAATGAAGCACATGCTAAAAGCTCAATATGTGTAATAAACTTGTTGCATAAGACAACTATTTTCTATTCATATTACTTCGAGAAGTAAAAACCAACAGACGAAGCTATAGGTATGATGCCTTTTCAACCTTTGATTTTTTTATTTTAACAATTAGTTGAAGCATCAAGAAAATGTAATTTTCTCAATATGCAAGCATCAAAATTATGCATGATCAAATTAGTCCTCTAATAAGCCAGATTAAAAGCATTCCAAGTTGTTTATTTATGAGTAATACTGAAATTAGGGAGATGATGCAAAGAATTTTTGTTGAGAATATAGTCTTTTGAATTACACTAACCATCTGCTACAAGTCATTCCCAATTATCCTTAATAGGGATCTTGATTTTCTTATTTTATTTTTTTATGAAGTTATCATTATTCCTTCTAAATGGGTGATCAACATGTAAGAATATTTGATGACGACCAAAGCATTTTTTTTTTGCCATATTTTACAATAATTGCCTTTGTTCTATGCAGTTTGGGCAAGTTAACTCTCCTACAATGCTCAATCATGATAGAATTTGATATAAAAATAACATATTATCCACATTAGGTCAGCTTTATTTTAAAAATGTGCTTTATAACAATATCATAAGTGACCATACATATTTTTCATAAGATTTGAAGCTCTTTTATTAAAGGACTCAAATATATATTGCCAACAAGTTATCTATGTATGCCCAACATTTAGAATAAATTTGTCAGATATCTTTTGTTATTGAAAACATAGATAAGACATGTTTACTTTTAGAAAAGGTTGACCAATAAATAGATCATGAAAATTTATTATTTGTTTTAAAGGTTGGTGGGTTTTTATTTCTTTTATGCTCTTTAGATATTAAAATAGAAAATTTTGATATCTTGGGTTATTATAAATATAATAGACAAATACAATAATTAGCTTACTTTCAAGAAAAGTTATGGGTATAATGAATTAGTAAAAATATTCTCCACTTTCACTTTCCACACCAATCTCCATTTTGTTTGGAATTCTTTGTTGTCTCTATAATTCAGACCGTAAAAACATAATTTTTCTTATTTGATTAAGTGAAGAGAATCAATGACACATATATTAATTTGATTAAATCTCTTGCTAGATGGATCTATGAAATTTTTAGTTAAATGTTCCTTATGTTTCATCTTCTTTCTCTTGAACTCTATAAACTACGCCTTATTTTTATTTATAATTATAAAAAGTATGAATAATACATTCACTCATCTTCACCACATCATCTTTAGCCATAAAAGATTGACAAAATTAACAGAAAGCCCTCCTTACTACCCTTCCCTAGTCAAAATATTGCTATTTTTTCTATGTATAAAGTCATGAACAAATTACTCAAAAAACTTAATTTTTACTCATACCTAAACCGATTATTCTTCAATTAAAGTTGATTATTTTTTATTACCTAACAACAATCCATGTTTCTTTAACTAATTGGAGGAGGGCATGAGTTTATCGAAGTAGGGGATTAGCTTATCTATATAATTTTTCCCTTCCATGCACCTCTATTTTTGGATTATTTCTTTATATGACCATTGTAATCTTCTATAAAATATGTGGTATTCACTTCACTCTTTAAAATCTTAACTTTGAGAAACTAATAAAGTGTACATGTAATAGATATATAAAGGTCTTTTCAATCAACTATGTGTAGTAAGGAATGATTGATAATCACTACCTAAAAAACAATTTAATGAAACATTAAAAATTATTTTTTTTACAAATATATAACCTAAGTTAACATTTAAATAAAAATTGATATGATTGTATCTTACTTCTTTTTTTAATAGTAGTGATAACTGATACACCTAAAAATGTACGATTTTTTATGCTTTATTTTATAATGATATTGCACTTTAAAGGTATGTTTTCTTGTGTTTTTGGTTTTAAGTACATCAAATTGAATAATTTGGAGTGATTGGAGCAAAAAGGAACAAAAAAGGACCAAAACGGAGCAAACCAGAACAAATTGGGGCACACTAGAGCCAAGGGGACCTAAACCAGACTTAAGTGCTTGTGCCCGGTGCTTAAGTGCCCAAAATGGCGCTTAGGTGCCACCATAAAGAGAGGGGAGCACTTAAGCGCCAAAAAAAGGTGCTTAGGCGCCAAAGACGGTTTTCAACATATCTTCTAGAATATATGTCGGGTTTGGACGATTTTTGAAGCGGTGCTTCGTGCATCTCTTGGGGAATTCATTGGAAATGATAAAATAAACTTTATAGAAGAATTTGGGGTGGTTATATGGAGTTTTGAAGAATCACTTAAAGCACCTTTTGGAAGATTCATTGCATCTAGACAGTTTTGAAGAGACACTTAAAAATCTCTTGGAAAATTATAATTAAGGCTTGGAAATGTTTTTAAAAGAACTCTTAGACTCTTGAATCAATAAGAAGAGGAGAAGAAGGCTTGGAGATAAAGAAGAAGGCTTGGGCGTGAGCCACAAGGGGGGGCGGCAAGGTGAGAGAGAAAGAGAGTGTGAGAATTTCTTCTTTTCTTTTCACTTTGTTCTTGGAGAGGATTGTAAGGAGATTGCTTTTGCTATACAATGAGAGTTTGATTTCTATCAGA
>NW_018164607.1:251366-262554 GCF_001263595.1 Phalaenopsis equestris | reverse complement strand
TATGTTTTCAAAGTCTTGTTCAATGAAAAGTTCTTGTTGTTTCTCCATATGTAGTGAGTAGTTTTCTTTACTCTTCCCTCTTGTAATGAATTAGTATGCATGTGTAGGACATAGAATTGTGTAGAGTGAGAATATATTGTGATGATTTTACTTTTTTCTTCATTCACATGTAAATTTGATCAACTTGCATGTTAAAATCTATTGTGAGAACATGTAAGATCTGGGATGGTGTTGTCTCAATCAACTGTGGTAGAACCACATGAGATTGTATGGATGAGAATGTGGTCCATTTTGTTGAGTGCAAATAAATAGGGAAATAATCTTCAATGAGTGTAGAATTAGAGGAATTTAGAGTGACAGGCAAAAGCCCCCTAATTTGGTCTATTGTTTTAGGTTTTGATGCGAGATGTTAGCCTCCAAGTGGATGGATAAGAGGGAACTCTAGAGTGAGAGCTAGTATCTTCCCTGCCTAGCCCATTTTCAGAACTAGTAAAACTTTAGATTAACCAATGTTCTTTATAGCATTTCTAGTAAGAGTAAAGAATAAAATTACTCCTATTTGTCATAATCTCTCTCACTACTTGTTTTACTTTTATACATGTCACTAATTTCATTGTATGAGGAAGAGTACTTTTAATATATTAAACCCCAATTTCTGATTTTCACTAAGTATTTTGGTTTAGGAGTAGAAGTATTATTATAGTTTTAATTGTAGGATATAATCAAAATCAAACCTTTATCAACCTTCCAAGCTAGGGCGTGTTATTCTAGACTAGAACTTCTCTTGAAAGCTGCTATGATTAACCTCGATCTCCGTGGGATCGATATTAGGGGCTTAATCAGAAAACTCCATATTACTTGATAACGATACATATACTTGCGTAGAATCACTACAAATATAATTGAAATCTTACTTTGCTTGGGATCAAGCTTGGGATCAAGTTTTTGTTACCATTACCGAGGATTAAAATCTACAAATAGTGGTTTCAATTTCATAAATCCTCACACATAAAAAATATCGGGATCAATAACAAATCTTTACATGTGAGAACTTTGTTTACTCTTCTAGCTTTGCATCAAGCGAGATTCCTCTCTATGGAACTCGTCATATGTATTCTCTAATTTTATACTAGCTTCATAAGTTCAGTACTACATTAATGTATTATATTCAATGACAATGTATTGGGTCAAGCTTTATATCAATCATTCTTTTCCATTTTCTGAACATTTATTTTAATATATATACTATCTTTATTCAACCCTTTTATTGTCTTCTTTCCCAATATCTTTCTTCATGGATATCTAAGAATTTTTCTTCATTTTTAACTATTATTAGCTTTTCAATGAAAATGTTATAATTGATCTTATTGTTGAACAACACACCATTAAACAGACATAAACTTATTTATCTTTCTCATAGTGCTCGTCAAGAATGTATTCACCATCTTTATATTTTAAAAGTTATTATTATCAACTAAATAATAAGTTTGTTTTTTATTGTTGATGATCACCTCAAACTTCTTCTTAAGTTCGGTGGAGATGAGAGCAAATTTTATAATTTCAAATGTAGTGTTCTTAAGTTTAGTGGTGACCAAAATGTATTAACAAGTACTCTTTTTATTATTAACCATTCTTATAACAACATATTAAATACAATAAAATGTTTTTGAAGCAAGATTCCAATTATAACAAGAATACTACCATCATCAAGAGATAATAAATGAATTAAAGTTTAAATAAAAATATATTCAACATTAACCATTCCAAAAACATTGCAAGGATTACATTGGATTAGAAGAATTGTGTTGGAGTGCTACCGGGGAGTTTTGAAGTAGAGACAATCAATCTAGAAGGCTTTGCTAAAGGCTTAAATTAACCAAGCTTTGATAAAATTAGATAAGATGCTTGAAAAGAAAATTTTGAGTAGTATTCTTACTCATGCATTAGAATAAGCATGATGGAGCATCTATTATATTTCAGTAAAAGGGTGATTTCATCCAAATTTGATACTTACAAGTCCATTTTGAATACCAAATATAAATCGAGATTATTCTCTTAGAAAAGGTTGTCTCTTGTATCAAATATTAAGTGGTTTCTTTCATATGCTTTTGGTGATATACTTTGCTGCTTTGGGATCCTTGGTACCATGGTAAAAGTCTATGAGAGATCCTTGATAGCTCTACTTTCAATTCTCTTCAATTCCAACCAAATGATTTACTCAATCTCCTAACAGACTCTTCAAGATGGAAGCACAATTATATAGCTGTTATAATAACTACTTTTGCTGATATCTATAAGCTTCTAGTTCACAAATCCATGAATAGACGACATTGGAAAGAATTGCATGACCCTTTATTAAAACTTCTCTATCATGATCTTTACAACAATGCTCTAACTGTTAATCTATAAGCTTCTAGTTCACAAATCCATGAATAGACTACATTGGAAAGAATTGCATGACCCTTTGTTAAAACTTCTCTATCAAGATCTTTACAACAATGCTCTAACTGTTATTTGGGATACCTCTATTTGTCAAAAGAAGTTTGCACTTAAACAATCTATATACTCTTGGTTGGCTGTTTAAATTGCCTTAAAATTGCTTATGCATACATTGTTAGAAATATTCCATGCATCCCTCTTTGCTTTCTTTGCCACACTGGGCAGGAAACATTCTATCATATCATTTTCACATGTTCTTTTTCTAATGCTATTTTGAAGGGATGGTTATCTTGGACCTCTACTTTCTTCTTTAACCTACTCTACCACAAATCACAGGGCACATATGGTAAGAGTGGCATATCTACAGACCCGAAAAACTTTTTATCTGCTTTCAGTGCATTGCATTATTTACTATCTATGAAAGGAAAATAACATTAGAAATTTTAGATAGCATATTAACGACATAATTTCTGTCATCTAAGGGATTAAAATGACAGTTAAAGCAAAATTCATGAGATTGAGGAACAGACACGACTTAGCAAAAATTACAAGCCAATTATTGTGAAATTTTAATATATTACAAATTCATAGATATAACTCTATTATCATCACCTGCATTGGATGGTAAGAGGCTTGCATCCTTTTCTACTGCTGTGGAATGTCCAGACATTCCATGCTGTATTTCGGTTGCAGAAATCTGCAATGATCTCCCCTACACTCATTGTATACTAAATATGTTGTGCACTATTGGGGCCTTAGTTGGTTTTCATTATTGTTTTAAGATTCTTATTTTCACTCTTTTTTGTTGCTGGGCTCTGGTTTTGATAATTTTTGCAGGTTTCGATTCATCTTTTAGAAATAGTACTATATGGACATGGAGTTTGGAGGAAAATTTTATCTGGCAATGATGTATCTTTTTTTGTGTTAGCGATGAACAACTCAGGTGTTCCATGGAGGCTATCTTACCAGTCGAGCCTTAAGCAGAATTTAGCAATCCTTTTGTGATTTCTTTGCACTAATAGATATAGATTATGGTATCATGCATGGTCCCTGGGGCATTTTTATCATCTTTTTTGTTTTTAAAATGTGATGGAAGTCTCTGAATTTTGTCCGCTACAATAAATTGATCATTCCAGTTTTATTTTGACAGTTTAAACTCGAAATAGACAAAAAATGATGGGAACGGGAAAAATTTTATCATTTTTTATTAAGTTCTAAGTGCAACAAATTGAAACAAACGAAACAAAATAATTTCGATCAAAATCTAGATTCATAACTAAATTTAAAAAGGGAGAATTTGAGCATCTAAACCGATGAATTTACACCGAAACATAGACTTATGTACATCAGAAATACTTTAACACGAATCTTGACGAAATCCAATGGACTAAGAGACATGAAAGTATATGGGTAGGGATGACCCACAGAAGAAAGACCAAAGTCCCATCATCGGAAGATAAAAGGACTTGATTGAGCGAATACATATCCCTTCTACAAGGTTTCAAAGATGACCGAACGCAGGCCGCCCAAGCCAGTGGCCAAAATCCATCAAGCTAAGAGAAGGCCTTAGCCCAACTTTTGTCTCAACATTACTAGCCGCCTCATAAGAGCCTCTGAGGCTCTCCTTCACGAGGCTGAAGATTTTACCATGATATACTAAGATCGCCGCAAAGTATTTTTTATCAAGGGGCCAGCTACCTATCAGATTATGGTTATTCACTCTCTGTCCAACATCGTAATCTCATCTTGGCAACAGAAGCTCCTCAACTTGGGGTTGATTGTTGACAACCAAACTAAAGAAGGCGACTGGTTGACTCAGGTCGACTAAGTCAAGTATGAATGATCGAAGATTAAAAAGAGTTGATTGTCAACCCCCAACTCAGCAGAATAGGATGAATGAGCCTTATCGGCTCACTAATCTCAGTGAACAGAGCAATAGTGTACCCGAGCCATAGGCTCATGTATTTAAATACCCAAAATACCCTGTGACACCCTCAATAAAGCAAGGGTAAGCATGTAATTATACATATTGTTCTCCTTTGCTATAAATAAGGGACCATTCCATTAAAAAAAGATTACACGATCCCTCTATTCTAATGATATGACACACTTCCTTTCTCTCTCTCCTATTTTATGCTATACTCCTTGGGTGTGATTTAAAGTACAAATATAGATTCAACATCCTAAAAGATGCGGTCAGTGTGGTTCATGCCAGTTGACATGTCTTTCAACATGCTTAATTTCCTTTATCTTTTACACTTATTTTTGGATGAAACTACTTATTTTTGGATGAAACCTTTTACACTTATTTTTGGATGAAACTACACTTTAAAGAAGGGTATTCTTGTGTTTTTCTTGCAGGTATAACATGTAGGACATCTGGAGCGAATCAAAGCTGAAACGGAACGAAGTGTAAGCAAGATGGAGCAAAAGGCAGTCCAACAGGCTGGCGCCTAGGCGCTAGCTTATGAGCATCAAGGTCCTGCCACTAGCGCCTTGGCGCCAACTTCTGGGTGCCTAGGCACTAGAATCTTCTAGGAAACTCGAGAAGGTGGTGCCTAGGTGCTGCAGACTGAGCATCAAGGTGCTGCCAACTGCTAGAGCAATTTCAACATGACTTCGGGGGTTGTTTGATGCATGCCACCGATCAAAAAGGTACTTTTTGGCATTTCCATGTCCTAAAATTCTCCAAGAACACCAAGAGTTTGTAGATAAGACTAGGGATTGTAAATGTTTACCTTTTCCTTGGTGAGGGATTCAGAGAGAAATCTGTAAGGGAAGCATTGCAGTATTGTAGAGAGTTCTTGGATTCATCGTTGGGGAAACTTTTCAACTCTTTTCAAAGAAGGAAAGCTAAGTATTTTGTTTCTATTTGTATTGAACTTATTTTAAACACATATTTAGTTTAATTTTTATTTTAAATGATGATGATTTCCATTGTAATCTTCATGCTTTGTGATACACCTAAAAAATGTTCAATTTTTCATATGCTTTTAATGCCTATATTTGGTGATTTTCAATGATATTGCAATTTAAAGGAATGTATTTTGTATATTTTTGGTTCCAGAGACAAGAAATGGAGTTTTAAGAAATGGAGTTTTGGAGAAAATGGAGAAAATGAAGCAAAAAACGGTGCAATTTGGAGCAAAAACGAGCAAGAAAGAAAATTTTATCCTGACACATTTTGATATGTCTTTCTATGCTTAATCTCTTTTACACTTCTCATACATTTTTGAATAAAATTACACTTTAAAGGAAGATTTTTTATACTTATTTTGTAGGTCTATTTGTTAGGAACACAATGCAACTTTAACGGGGCAAAACAGAGCCAAACAAAGTAAAATGGTGAATCTGCACAAGGAGGGCACTGAAGGTGCTAAAAATGTTGGAGTGCAGAGGGTGACACCAAAATGGCACCAACAACACCGAGACAATTTGGACGTGTTGCTGTGCAAATTTCTATAAGAATTAATGTATTTGGACATTTTTTGGAAGATTGCTTGAGCCATCTCTTGGGAAATTCGTCCCTACACTATAATAGAGTGCTTTTATGTCAGAAAAAGTGGTGTGTTTGAGGGAAAAAATGTGGAGAATGTTTAAAGATCTTAGAATAAGAGTAGAAATGTAGATTTCTACCCTTTTTGAAGATATTGGAGAGGGGAGTTTGAGAGAATCTGTAAAGAGATGTACTAGCATTGCATGGATCAGCGGGAGACTTTATAGGAGAGATTTTCATTTTTCTTTTAAGGGAAAAAAGCTAAGTATTGTGTTCTTCATTATTTTATTGTTTTGTAAACACTTATTTAGTAGATTTGAGAACTTTAGAGTGACAGGTTAAAGCCCCCAATTTCATTTATAGTTTTAGGTTTTGATACGAGATGTTAGCCCCCATGTGGAGGGAGAAGATGGAACTCTAGAGTGAGAGCCTTTTACTTTTCTTTTGCAATGAGTATGATTCATGCTTAGGATATTTGGATGCATTCTTAAAGAAGTTTTAATTATAAATGTGATGTTTTTTACTTGCACTTCATTTACATTACAATAAGGGCCCATTGTAGTGTTAACATTCATTGTAATTGCATTAAGACCCGAGAGGGCGGTGTAATTCTCAACAAAGTGGAACCACATTCAAATTCCATGGATGGTGAAGTCATGGGAGTTGAGTGCAAATAAATAGGAAAATACATATGTTGTTGGGCGTAGAATTGAAGATTTTAGGGTGACAGACTAAAATCCCCAATTTGCTCTTAGAGTTTAAGAACTAAAGCGAGCGTTAGCCTTCAGTGGAAGGGAAGTGGGAGCTCAGGAGTGAGAGTCAGTATCCTCCCAGTCTAACCACAGATTTAGGGACTAAAACTGAGATTAGCCAATGATTTTATATAACACTGAATCAAGGTAGAGAATTAAGTTCATGACTATATTGAATTTTATGTATCTCATTCCTTAACATTTTCCAATTCGCTACATAAGAATATTAGTTTTTAACATCTCAAAATTCCCCAAACTAATTCATCTAGAAAGGGTTATCTTTAGAATTAATATTTACATTTATGAATAGTTACTATCCTTTCATTTAACATTCGCATTTAGAAGTAGTTGCTAGATGAACCACCATTTTAATTGACATTCCAAACTACAGACTAATAGTAGTAGACTGAAATTTGACCAAGGATATCTTTCCTCCCTTCCTCGTGGGATCGATATTTGGGGCATAATCAGAAAGTCCTATATTACTTGAAGAGTATTACTTGAAGAGATACTATTACTTGAAGAGATACGTGCACTTGTGTAGAACCCATAATGTGTGAACTATTTGCTATATTTTATAATATTTCAATTTTGTATATTAGCTGCTAAATATAAATTTGGTCAAGTTTTTGACCATCTCTTGAAAACTATATTACTGCGTAATTACAAGTTAGGTCAAGTTTTTGGTACCGTCTCAGGGGAATTGAATTAATATAAAACACGCAGAAAAACAACACACACTAGGGGCGCATTAAGTTTTTGGCGCCGTTGCCGGGGAAGCTTCGGTAAGAACTTTAGGATAATTTTAGTTAAAGTAATTAGACTTAGACTTGGAAAACTGTAGTGTCGTAAAAACTATTTTTGTGTGTAAAGTTTTTTTTTGTATGAAAAATTATTGTGAAAAAATAGTTTGTGTGAAAAATAAGGTGTTTGTGAAAATATTTTATTGTGTTGAATATATCTTTTGTTTTATTTGTTTAATTGTTAATGTATTGTTTGTTGTGTTGCGTATGCAAAATAAAGGATCTACAGGACTTGTGCCTTATGATCTTGAGTTAGAAAAAAGAAAAAAAATCAAAAAATAGAAAGAACTTGAAGAACTAGAAATGGAAATGGAAAACATTCAAAATAATAACATGAAAAATCATCATAAATCTTTGAGGGATTATATAAATCCTACGACAGATGAAATTTACTCAACTATACAAACCCCTGTCATAGAAGCTGACTCATTTTAAATAAATCCATATATTATCCAACTGGTGCAGAACAATCCAACTGGTGCAGAACAACCAGAGTGCAGAACAACCAGATTGGGGGAACTTCTTTGGAGGATCCCTATTTACACTTATTTAGTTTTCTGGAACTTTGTGCTAAATTTCGTTATAATGACATGTCAGACGATGCTGTTAGACTAAGGCTTTTTCCTTTCTCACTACTTTCTCACATAAGACTAAAATGTGGTTATACTCATTAGCACCTGACTCTATTAAAAATTGGGATGAGTTAACTCATAAATTCCTAGCTAAGTATTTTCCACCTTCATGGACTACTAAACTTAGAAACAATATTATCTCATTTTGTCAGTATGAAGGGGAATCAATATAGGAAGCTTAGGAAAGATTTAATGAACTAAGAAAGTTTCCACATCATGCTCTGCTCGATTGGTTAATCATTCAAACTGTTTACAATAGGTTAGTAGAATCCCTTAGGTTTACAATTGACGCTGCCGCTGGTGGATCATTAATGTCAAAACCATTTAATAAAGCATATGCGTTAATTGAAGAAATGACTAAAAATGAATTTCAATGGCCCTCTACAAGGGTAAAGCCTAAAATTGTAGCTAGTGTTCATGATACATATGCGATTGTAATTCTTGCATCTCCGGTTCCTGCAATATCAAGAAAGTTGGATTGGACCAATTTGGAATGAATTTGGAATGAACCAGCCTCAATTTAATCTAGTAAGTGAGGAAAGTTCATTAGGGCATATGATTGATTCTAACTTTTCATATGAGTCTTTAAATACCATAAACAACTCGTATTCTGAATTTTACAACCCAGGTTGGAAGAACCATCCCAATTTTAATTAGTATCGCACTACTTAGGCTGGAAACCAACCATAGGAAAATAATCATGCAATAATCATGCAAATAATCATGCAAATCCTAATGGAAGCTGGAATAATCAGGGGAACACAAATTATAGACCTTCATCTTCACAGTACTCTAACAATGATCAACAGTTTGAGGATAAGAAGTTGTCTATAGAAGAAGTGGCATTGCAAATAGGAAACCGGTTGCAAAGTTAAAATGCTGCGATTAGAAACATGATTAGAAACATAGAGAATAAATGTTGCAATTAGAAACATAAATAATCAACTGGGACATATTGTCAATTCACTAGCAATAGCTTCCTAGCAACACTACCTAGCAACACTGAGATCAACCCAAAAGAGAAAAATGATGAACAAATAGAAGTTGTCCAATTAAGAAGTTGAAGAGAGAAAGAGGATGTGGTCAGAAAAGAGAAAGGAGTTGTGAGAGAAACAAAGAAAAATAAAAGACCCAAAGAACATACCCATAAAAGACCCAAAGAACATGTTTCTAAGGATCTGGAAAAATCAATATCTCCAACTAAAATCAATTTAGAAAGACCAACACCTCTATTTCCTCAAAGACTTAGACATCAAGAGTTAGATAAACAAATTTCAAAGTTCATGGAAGTACTTAAGAAATCAAGATAAATATTCCTTTCGTTGAAGCTTTGGAACAGATGCAAAGTTATGCAAAGGTTATGAAGGAGATATTAAATAAGAAAATAAAATTTGGCGATTACGAGACAATTGCACTAAGTGAGGAGTGCAACACTATACTTTAGAAAAAGCTTCCTCAGAAACTTAAAGATCCTTATAGCCTTACAATTCCTTATGAAATTGGAGAAAGATTATGTGGAAAAGCTTTTTGTGATTTAGGAGCGAGCGTTAATGTGATGCCTCTATCTATATTTAGAAGGTTAGGTTTACCTGATATTTCTCCCACTATTGTAACCCTTCAGTTAGTTGATCAATCTATCATTTATCCAAAAGGGGTTATAGAAGACATGCTTGTTAAAGTGGATAAATTTATCTTTTTTATTGACTTTATTGTATTAGATATAGAGAAGGATAAAGAAAATCTATTATTTTGAGGAGACCTTTTCTAGTTACTGGACAGGCTATGGTAAGTGTGCCCTATGATAGATGTGCAAAAAGGAGAGTTGACTATGAATATTAATGACCAGGAAACCGCTTTTGATGTGTTAAAGACTATGAAATATCCAGCTAAGAGAAAAGATCAGCTAAAAGATGATGATTGTTTTTGGATGAATGAAATTGATTATCTAAGTAAAGACCATTTTCAAAAAAGTTTTGAGAGTAAGTTAACAAATAAGATCAAAATGGACTTTCATGATGAGTCTAAAATGTTGTTTAAAGAAGACTGAATGTATGTTCAGGAGAGGTGTGAAATGATTGAAGTTACCGAAAATATTAAATTTTTAATTTCATATGTTGAAAAATCTTATGAACGTAAATTGAATATACCCCATACAATTTTAAAGCCTACATAATTAGAGAATTCATCTACATCACCAGTCTTTATATCTTCATATTCGACTCAATTACAAGATGAACCTAAATTGAATGATGAAATCAATAAAAGATCTCTTTCATTACTAAAAATCACTAAATGGCATATTCTGCGGTATACAGACAAAATGAATGAGATTCTGATGTTGGGGTAGATTATTAATGAAATTAATAGTTATCCCTAGAGATTCTACCTAGTGACCCTGAGATAAACCCTAATCAGATCAATGATGAGCAATATAATGTTATCGAACAAATATTTAGAAGAAAATTTGAAGATATGTTTCAAAAGAACTTTGAATTGAGAGATGAGGATAAGGAGATTGAAAGACCAATGGAAGAATTTCCTAAGGAATTAGAAAAACCTATTTCCTCAACTAAGATAAATATAGAAAGACCACCTCCACTATTTACTCGGTACCAAGGGGAAAAATTAGAAGATAACTTGAAACAGAAGAGTAATCTAGTATAATTTGATCCAGAATCTAAATTATCTAAGGAGAATTCTATGTGCTGTAACGAAAGGAAGAGATTCAGAGGAACTTTGAAGAGTTTGCTAGGGGAGGAATTAGAGATAAGTGGTATTTACTTATTGAAGTTTGTATGAATTTGCTTTTATATATAAATTCCAAGTTTTGTTGTATCTTCTCCATGAGTTCTGAGTAGTTTTCTCTGTCTTTCTCCTTGTCTTGAGCTTTTGTGAAATGTGATTTGAATTGGTTATGCCATGAGAATGTTAAAGAAGTTGTGATAATCTTTTCACTTCAATCTTAATTTACTTTCAATCTGGCCGATTGGTTTGTTAAAATATGTTGAGTTTTACAACTAAAGTGAAGATTACATCCAAGATTTAGGGAGGTCAAAGTCCTTGAAA
>NW_018164607.1:250677-251304 GCF_001263595.1 Phalaenopsis equestris | reverse complement strand
TCACTTAAAATTCTTGACAAGGAGAAGGATGCTTTCTTATATATTGAACTTCACATTAGAAACTTTATTAGTATAATTAATTAATTAAGAGTTTATTAAAATTACATTTTTATTTCAATTGCCTATTAGTGACAAATATGCAAATTGAACTATATTATTGTGATTAAGTATTGATTTTTTTTAAATCTTATTTCGTAGCCTCTAGTATTACTTCCTGTGTGATCGATATCTAGGACTCCATTATAGCTCTATATTACTTGAGCGATATTGAGCGATATGTATACTTGCCGTATACTTGCCTTGATAAGTGTGATTTTGCAATTATTGAATATTTTATACACATCTTTATCAAATCTATGACCGTTATCAAGTTTTTGGCGCCGTTGTCGGGGATTTAAATCTTCTAGCAGCAGTATCAAATTCTTGTATCTTTAAATTATCTTATATTTTAAGCATATATAAAGTTGTTGTCAAGTTTTTGACGTCGTTCCCGGGGAGTGAGTGAGTAAAATTACGATCAGAGTAACAGATAAATTAGGATTATTAGAAAATTTTTACTTAAATTGCAACTTATTTTTATATTTATATTTAGTTAATTATATTACTAAGTACTGATTTCAAATTGTA
>NW_018164607.1:249605-250397 GCF_001263595.1 Phalaenopsis equestris | reverse complement strand
GAGATTATGCAAATCCTACAGCAGATGAAATTCACTTATTAATCCAAAATTCTGATGTAGTTACTAATTCATTTGAGCTCAAACCTGCTATTATCCAAATGGTACAAAACAATCAATTCGGAGGTACACCAAATGAAGATCCTAATTTACACCTCGCTAAATTTTTAGAACTTTGTGCTACCTTTAAATATGACAGATTTTCGAATGATGTTGTTAGACTTAGACTTTTTCCTTTTTCATTTAGGGATAAGGCTAAGATATTGTTAAATTCGTTAGCACCTGGATCTATTAGAACTTAGGGAGAACTTTCATAGAAATTTCTATCCAAATATTTCCCTCCATCTAAAATTACTAAACT
Source organism: Phalaenopsis equestris (assembly GCF_001263595.1). NCBI lineage: Eukaryota > Viridiplantae > Streptophyta > Magnoliopsida > Asparagales > Orchidaceae > Phalaenopsis > Phalaenopsis equestris. Next base: position 250,039 of record NW_018164607.1, on the reverse strand, counting down.
TAGAAATGACATAACATCATTTTGTCATATTGATGGAGAGTCGATATATGAAGCTTGGGAGAGATTTAAAGATCTTCTTAGGAAGTGCCCGAATCATTCATTACCAGATTGGTTGATAATTCAAACTTTTTATAATGGATTAGTGGGATCTCTTAGATTGATTACAGATACTGCGGCTGGTGGTTATTTAATGTCGAAACCTTTTGATGAGGCTTATTCGTTAATATAAGAGATGACTACCAACAATTTTCAATGGCCCTCTAAAAGGGTAAATCCTAAAAGAGTATCTAGTATCCACGATTCTGATGCAATATCTATGTTAGCTTCGCAGATTGCTGCAATATCAAAGAAATTAGATCATTATGGAATGAATTATTCTCCAACACCTACTATGATGGAAGAGAATTCATCTGGGCAATTTGTGGATGTTCAAC
>NW_018164607.1:248432-249516 GCF_001263595.1 Phalaenopsis equestris | reverse complement strand
TTTAATTGGAATAACAATTCTTCTACAAATCAACAATGGGCAAATGACCCAGTAAACCCATTGGGAAATTCATCCAACCAAGGAAATGTTAATTATAGACCTTCTTATCCTCCAGAATTTAACAGTAACACTCAATTTAAGGAAAAGAAGTTGTCTATGGAAGAACTGATACTGAACATGGGTCAACAATTGCAGAATTAAAGAAATCAATTACAAATTCAAGGAAACCAGTTACAAAATCAAGGAACTACTATCAAGAATATTGAAAACCAATTAAGGCATATCACAACTGTGCTTAGTAACCAAATATCGGGAACTTTTCCTAATACTGTGGAACTAACCGTGACTTTATATATGCTTAAAAATATAAGTATTTAGTACTACTGCTAAAAGATTTAATTCCTCAGCAACTGTACCAAAACTTAATAAAAGTTACAGATTCGATAAAGATGGATGTATAAAATATTCAATAATTGTAAAGTCACATTTATCAACGTAAGTATATGTATCGCTCAAGTAATATAGAGTTCTAATGGAGTCCTAGATATCGATCCCACAGGGAGTAATATTAGAACTACGAACTAAAATATTAGAAAAGCAATACTCAATCACAAAAATGAAATTCAATTTGCTTATCTGTCACTAATAGGCAGTTGAAATAAATATGTAATTTTAATAACTCTTAAATAACTAATTATACTAATGAGATTTTTAATGTGATCTTCAATATATAAGAAAACATTATTCTTCTTGTCAAGAAATTATAGTGAATGGATAAAGTGAATCAATTCAATTTGTATTGTGCCAAATAGGAGCATACCTATTCTTTACCCTTTGGTCCAGGCATAAAGAACATTGACTAATCCTATGCTTGTTTACTGAATCTGCGGCTAGGCTGGGAGGATACCGGCTCTCACTTCGGAGCTCACACGTTCCCCTTGTCTGAGGGCTAACATCTAGACTTCACCACCCAAACGATAGGACCGAAATGGGGATTTTAGTCTGTCACTCTAAAATCTCCAATTCTACTCCCAATAATTTTATTTCCCTATTTATTTGCACCCAACTTCCAAGGGCTTTGACC
>NW_018164607.1:242189-248422 GCF_001263595.1 Phalaenopsis equestris | reverse complement strand
TGAATCTTGGATGTAACCTTCACTTTAGTTGTAAAACTCAACATATTTTAACAAATCAATTGGCTAGATTGAAAGTAAATTAAGATCGAAGTGAAAAGATCATCACAATTTCTTTAACATTTTCATGGCTCAACCAATTTAGATCAGAATTTCACAAATCTCAAGACAAGGAGAAAGACAGAGAAAACTACTCAGATCTCATGGGGAAAATACAACAAAATTCGGAATTCATATATAAAATCTAAGTCATATAAACTACAACAATAAATAAAATTATCACTAATTTCTCCCCAAGAAAACTTCTCAAAATTTCTCTAAATATCTTCCTTTCTTTATATCACACAGAATTCCTCTTCGAAGCGGCAAGAAGGAAGAAATCTCTCACTTTCCCTCCACTCTTACAATCTCTTGAAGAATTCCTCACAATTTAGACTCTCTACACTTTTTCCACACTTCAATTTTGAGCCTCTCCCTTCTATTTTTGGTTAAAGTCTTCTCTTTAAATATGTGGATGAGTTTTTTCAAGAGTTGCCTAAGCACCCCTCCAAAATTCGTCCTCATCCAATGCTTTGTTGGACATAACCGCCGAGCTTGCCGTTGGCGGCCTCGAGGGCGCCCCTCGGCGGGCCTTCTAAGTGAATTAATTATGGAGTCTCGGGAAAAGTCCGTCGTCGGCGCCGTTGGGCTCGCCTTCGGCGCCCTAGTTCAAATCCTCCTGAATGATCAAGAGACCCCAAAGGCCACTCCCTCTAATATATGAAGGAATGTTGACACCTTCAAAGCTGGATCGAGTAGTTAATAAGAGCTAGGGAGTATAAGATATTTGTGGCGTCGGAAGCAGTGACCCAAAGATAAGGAAAGACTCCAGAAGAAAAAATCTCAGATGAGCGGGTCCAAGTGAAGATCATCCATATTGTTGGGAAAGTGCAAGCTATTTTTACAAGAGATGGGGATGTGCCCCGATGAGACAATTAAAAGAGCTCCAACTGGGAGAATTGTGTACAACTGTTTTTGCTTCAAAGTGCAACACTCACCCACCAATTATATTCATCGATGCAGATCTGCCCTCCCTCCAAGTGAAACTTTTACAATGATGTCATTGTTATTATAGTGATGATAGACAACTGCTAGATAAGTAATATTTTTGTCAGCATTGACAATTGTAAAAAGCTTGTTCAAGTCAATGTTTAACAAAATGAATCTTTCAACCGACTAGTTGTGACACCGGCTTGCTTGCTCTGTGATTTCTCTGGCTAGAGGAAGGAGGCCGTGACCTCTTTTTTCTTGAGGTCTGTTTCCCCCTCTAAAGTCTAGAATCTAGCCACAAGAATTCCCTGCTAACTCTCCTATAGAACTAGTATTGGGAAACACACTACTTAGAAATTCAAACCGCCTCTGGACTCTTTATAGTCTCATATGTGTGGTTTCAAATCATCAACATCTAGTTGAGTCGATTGGAACCAACATATTGAAACTCAAGTTGAGTTCCTATAAGGATTGGACATGCCTTAGGAAGACCTTTGGGAGTTAAGGTTTTTCATTCTTTGAAACAACACACACAAACACCACAATTCATACCACATACACATTCACATCATCTACACTCACAACTTACATGGATCCCACCATTAAATTAAAAAATAAAATCAATCAATCCTTAAATTGAATTCCTACACATAAAAAATTCAAGGCCCAAAATGAACCCATTGGGTCGCCCAACTTAAACCTACCTTCAAGCCACAAATTCAATACCTTCGTGAGCCATTTTTCATGATTAATATTCCAACATTAAATCACTTTATTTTTTAGCTTGATTTGAATTTGGCATGAGCTAAATTCAAGCCAAACCTGAAGCCCAACAATCAATTCCAAATTCATCATCACAAACTCAAACTCCAAAATCCAACAAATCTAAGCCCAAGCTCACTAACCCAATATCAAATCTAAATTAAATAAAAAAAATGTTTGCATGACATAAATTTAAACCCTCTCATCACATAAAAAAATCAATTAAGCCTAAGGTACAAAGTCTCATGATCAAAATGGCCCCAAAATATGCTCATGGAAAATGACAGAAAAAATCCAAAAAATCCACTAAATCCATTTTTATGTAAGCCATACAAGCCACCAAGTCATGCCAAAGCTTGCAAGCCACCAAACCACTTTTAGCCTAAACTACCCACCATTTTGGATTTGACAAAAAGTAATTAACCATTCCCATGACTCACCCAAATTCATGCTTAACTCAAATTCCTATGATTGGGACTTCTCCACCCAAGCTCCCATGAGGCCCAATCCTCATGACAAGTGAGTACAACCTATTTTCATACAAAGACCAAAAGTACAAAAGAAATATGCCGCGTACTCAGATATCCTCTCTAAGGGTCTGTTTGGAGCAGCTTGTCTGTTTCAGGATAAGCAGTTTATCCTGAAATGCGGCTCACAGGTCAACCGCGGGGGTCGACCCGCAGCCTGGTTTTAGTGTAAAAAACTCAAACGCGACAGACAGTATTTTCAAAAACGCGCAAACCAAACGGTTGTGCGGCTTTTTCAAAAACACCGCCGCACTTATAAGTTGCCCCAAACGGGTCAAAGAAATATGCCGCGTACTCAGATATCCTCTCTAAGGGTCTGTTTGGAGCAGCTTGTCTGATTTGACAAAAAGTAATTAACCATTCCCATGACTCACCCAAATTCATGCTTAACTCAAATTCCTATGATTGGGACTTCTCCACCCAAGCTCCCATGAGGCCCAATCCTCATGACAAGTGAGTACAACCTATTTTCATACAAAGACCAAAAGTACAAAAGAAATATGCCGCGTACTCAGATATCCTCTCTAAATGTGAGCTGCTCTCTCCTACAAGGAAAACTCAAACCACCTTATTCTTATGTTCTTACTACATTTTTGTTCAAAAAAAGGGGGGGAATTTACATGCAAACCACCCTAATCTTATGTATTCATTAGTCTAACGCCACAGACTTTAATAATTGTATGCATACCACTTTATTCTTATGATTTACATGTTTACATATCTACCACCTAAGCTTTAATATTTACATGCATGCCACATTATTCTCACATGTTTACATATCTACCACCTAAGCTTTAATATTTACATACAAATCATCCAAACTTAAATATTTTACAGGCTTACCACCTTATTCTTCTTTTTTATCCTTCCTTGCATGCAAGCATAATTTTTTTTAATATTTTACATGAACACCACATAAATTTTTATATACTAATGTGCACACCTCTCAAATCTTACGTATTTACATATTCGATACCCAAATTTTCATACTTTTTGAGCACAACACTCGAATCTCATGTATTTATGTGTACGCAACTCACATTTTATATATTTGCATGCTTACCATCAAAATCTTATGTAACTACATATGTGCTGCTCAAATCTCATTTATCAAAATATGCGATGCTAAACTTTAATATTTTACGTTCAATCCACTCAAGTCTTGTGTTTTTACATGTATGATGCCTAGGCTTTAATATTTTACGTGGATTTCGCTTAAAGACATGTTCGACATCGCTCGAATCTTATATGTTTATGTGTACGCCACATAAAACTTGAATATTTACATGTTGTCGACTTAACTTCTACATTTACATGCATGCCACTTTGTTATTAGGTGTTTACATATGATCACCGGTCGGATTTCTTGCTTACATGCTTATGTTTCTAACCCTTGTGCTAGCAAGCTTATATGCTTACAAGTTTTGTGTATCTGATACATCTAAAATATATAATATTTTTAAACGCAATTTTATACCTATTTTTGAGATATTGCGCTTTAATGGAAGGTATTTGTGTGTTTTTCTTTCAGGTACATGTAAAAAGGTGAAAAATGCTTAAAAGAGTGAAAAAGGATCAAATTTGGAGCAAATAGGTGAAAAATGTGCAAAAGAGTTTTGGCGCCTAAGCGCCAAATCCGGCGCTTACGCGCCAAATCCGGCGCTTAAGCGCCAATTAAACAGAGAAAGCCGCGATTTTCAGGCACCACATATTTATTTTATCATTTTTGTTTGTTTTATATTGAGAGTGTTGTAAAAGAGAAGAGATTCAAAGGAACTTCAAGGGTTTGGTGGAGGACTTGAGATAAGTTTTTATCTTTTGTTTTAGACTACTTTTGGTTTTAATTGAGACTTGTTGTTGGTTTGACAATGATTTCTACTTTTAAACTAAAGTGTGGTTTTGTTTTCTCCATGAATTTTGAGTAGTTTTCTTTATCTTCCTTCTTAAAATGCTAAATAATTAAGTGTTGGATGAAAGTTGTGGAGAGTATTGATCTTTAATGTTGGAAGAAGTTGTGATGATTTAAATCCATGCACTTCATTTACTTCTTGATTTGGTCAATCCAGATGTTATAATTTATTGTATGAACATGCAAGAACTGGGTTGGTATTGTCTCAGTCAACAAATGGAAAGAATCACATGAGGTTGTTTGAATGAGAATGTAGTTCATATGATTGAGTGCAAATAAATAGGAAAATATTCACTGAAGAGTTTAGAGTTAGATGACTTTAAAGTGACAGGTTAAAGCCCCCGCTTAGTTTATTGTTTTAGGTTCTGATACGAGATGTTAGCCCCCAGGTGGAGGGAATCGAGGGAACTCTAGAGTGAGAGCTAGTATCTTCCATGCCTAGCCGGTCTTCAGAACTATTCAAACTTTAAATTAGTCAATGTTCTTTATAACATCTCTAGTAAGGGTAAAGAATAATATTGCTTCTATTTGACACAGCACAATTTACATATTTTCACAACAGAATTCTTATTACTTATTACTGATTCATGATAAGAAGAAATATATTTTCATATTTAGTGCTTTTCTTCTACAAATACTCTAGTTATCTTTTTAAATTGTTATTGTTCTATCAAAATATTGAAAATACCAAAAATATTTAAACTTTCATTATTACAAAATCGTCTTTAGTTTAAATAATTGTCTTTTTAAAAATAGAAAGTTTTCAAAAGTGCATATTGCGTAATTTCCCTGTGGGTTCAATATTTAGGTCTTTATCAAAAAGTCCTATATTACTTGATAACGATACACATACTTGCATAGTATCCCAATATATATAAATTAAAAAGTTAAATTCTTATTTTTATTCAGGATCAAGTTTTTTATTTTATTATAAAAGAAGAAAATATAAGTAAAAGATATAATCAGAACTATTGTTATACTGTTGCATATAAGCAATTTCAGGATAAATATCTTAATGTTAGCCACTAAAACTTTGACTTACATAAAGGTCACTTGGCTTTACATGGTTAGCCACCTCAAACATAGGAGTCACCTTCAAAAAGAGAAGCTCAAACCAAAAAGAGAAAGAAGAAAGAAAAAGAGGAGAAAAAAAGAGATAATTTTAATGCTTACATGCATAAAAAAAAAGAAAAGAAATTTTAATAATAATGAATAAATCCAATTTTTTTAGCATCCAAACAAAAAAAAAATGACGTTCATATGCTCATCATTTGGTTCTTATGTATTTTTATAATTAATATTCAGTGTTTTTTATTTATTTATTAAAACAATGTATGTATATATGTAAATATATCTATATATATATGCATGTATGTATGTATTTATATCTATATACGTTTTATTACATGCAAGTTATATGTTGTATTCCATAAAATATAAGCTCTAACAAAATGTATGTTTTATGTATGGTGTATGTGTTATGTATGAAAATTAACAAAATTTGTTTTTAATTTTCTATGTCAAAATAAATTTTTAAGTATCTGATATGTGAGGAAAATACTTTTTGTGTTAGATTTAAAATTTAAATATTTTAGCATGAATAAAAATATAAATTTTTAAATGCTTTTCAAAAAAAAAAAAATTCTTGTCATATTTAAAATTACAAATTTTTTAATGAAAAAAAATAAATTTTTAAATATTTGGTAAGTGAAAAAAGAATTATGAAATGTCATGTATGTGAAAAATGAATTTTAGTGTATGTGCGTGTGCCAACAAAAAAAATTCTAAATATTATGTATGTGATATAAATTGAATGTGTGTATGATAAAATTAAATCTCAAATTTTTGCATGTAAAAATACAAATTTAATTATGATATATGCATAATATTAATAATTTGAATGTTATGAATGTGAAAACAAAAATTGGGTATTTTTGTATAAAAAAAATAGGCATCTAAATATTTATTATGAAAATATAAAAAGTTTTATATTGTGTATGTAAATTGAC
>NW_018164607.1:228444-241831 GCF_001263595.1 Phalaenopsis equestris | reverse complement strand
GTTTGACTTCATCTTTTTTTTAAAACTAAATTTTTTAAAACGTCCTTCCGAAGCGGGCAACGGGATTTCAATTCCGATGACCGACAGCTTCTTACGGGCAAACCCCACACCAAAAATAGTGCCGACAATCTAATAGACTAGCAGGCACGACTAATCCGTGGAATCCTGAGAGGGCTATTTCTACCTATTTAGGACTTTTGGCTAGCCCCTTTGGGCCCTTTCTGTACTTCTTTATCAAGTCTTGTAGTCATCGTATAGGCCCTCGTTAAAGGGTGAGTTACTTGTCGGGTTACAGTGATTCACCCTATTCCTGATAGCTTAGTGATGCCATGGAAACCAGTTTTTCCTCCTTTTGAAACAACATAAATCACATTTAAGACATTATTAAGAGTTTTCCTAGGTTATCTTAAGCAAACATAACTTATATTATTCATAGTTTTCCAATATATCCCCCAATATGTAATTGATCACGATAATATGTCATTGTGGGAAGCCTCTTAGACCATAGAACAAATAAATTTAATTTTATAGTCTAATTTGATTACGAATATCTTTTTATAGGATCTTCTCATATATTTACTCAAATAGAGCATGATCTTTTTACTTTGAACCTCTCTTCTTAGATTTATGGTACGAGAAATTTTCTATATAAATAGATTTTTAATTACTTGTTTTGTTTCATTTTAGTTGTATCCACTTTTAGACTTTCCTTTCTTCCTTTGTTTTTCTAAGAGAGAATAACCTAAAAAGGGAATCTAAGAAAGAACACTAAGAAAACCATTTAGATAACAAAAAAGGAAACTGATTTGGTCGTTAGTGTGTGTGTGTGCGCTTGCGTGGGCGGGCAGGTGGGTGGTCGCCCACACGGTAAGAATCAAATCAGTTCGTTCAAGAAGATGGTCAGATGGTTAGACATTTCCTCCTATACTGAAAAATCCCATGCTCTGAGCTCACCGATCCCTCCCAAAAAGAAAAAAGAGCCCAACAAAGCTACATGCATAATTTTTTTTATATCATTCAGTAATCAAAATATCTTCATACAAATTTTCCTTCTGAAAATGGACAAAAAACTATAATATATATATATATATATATATATTAAACAAATCCTTTTATGTCATTAATTTTTGGCTGTTGATGGCTCCGATAAAAATTTGATTTATTTATGTGCATGATAATTCAATAATTTTGGCTGTTGATGGCTCCGATAGGATTCTTGAGGCATGGTTTCTCTCCCCTTCTTTTTTCATAAGAACGAGGGGACGACCAACCATCAGGTGATGACCAAGACCAAAAAAATAAAGCAAAGGATGATCCTCAATTAAGCCTTCATAGTCTTAAACATCATAAACCCTTAGAAATTCAAGTTCATTCTTCTAGCACGACATTAATCTTCACACTATCTTTTAGGCTTCTACATGCTTGTATGACGTGAGTTATATGACCTAACTCTTTTTAGGATCTCGAGGTTATTTTTTCATTACAACATAAATCCTTCTATCTTCATAGGATATCTGTGTTGATTGTATGCCACACAATGTAAGTCCTATGATTTAAAATAAAATGGGAGGAGTAAAAATCAAATAATATCACTTAAAATATGTAAAGTCAAATATTGGAATAGTTTGAGAAGTCATTGAGGTTCGCCTCAGAATATACGACATCCCCTACCTTTCGCTCATTTTATTTCCAAAATAATTGCTCCACATTGAGCCCTTTCCACTTGACTTTTCTATGACCAATCATGAATGCTAAACTTTGAAATCTTGAAGATGAAACCTTGATCATGAGCGAGAACTTTCTCAAATGATTTTGGGCGCTTAAGATGTAATTAACTATAAGAGTTTGCTTATATAGGAGGCTTATTAACCCATATATCTAAACCCTATCTAATATTTATATTAGGTAGGGGAATGATCCGTAGGAAATTTCACAGACCAAATGATTATCATAAATTTCTTAGGTTTGAATAATTGAGACCATTATTGAGTAATATTCATGTTTTGAGATGAAGTATGACTTGTAATATTGTGCTCAATTATTTAAACCATAAAATATATAAGATCAGTTAGGTTTCATTTTATCAAAATTAAAAATTCCCCTTTTCAAAATTAAAATTAGATATATATATATATATATACTTATTTTCAACTAAAAAACCAAGCACATCAGAGGCCTTAGAAGTTATTACATTATCAGTCATGTGGGGAGAAGGCGAGAAACAATTCAGATACATGGAGGACTTACTAATGGTAGATTCACTGTCGACTTACAACGTAATCTTCAATCACCCCCTACTGAACAAATACAAAGCCTTTACCTCAACATACTATATTGTAATGAAGTTTCTTGGTGATGGAGAGATAATCACCTTTAGGGGAATCTAAAGCATTCCTGGACCTGCTACCTCCTGGAGGTCTGAAGTGTGGCACAGGAGCCACTCGACCTCTGACACTAATGCAAAAGGGGTCTCAAGACTATCGAGAGCACTCTCAAAATCTTTACAGTCAATGGAGAGTCAGGTAAATCTTTTCTAAGAAGTGATAATTTTGATGAAGGATCTAAAGAATTATAGGTCCAAACCACTTTGAGAGCATAGAGACATCTTTGCCTGGTCAACCGCTGAAATGTCAAGAATACCGCTTGACGTCACCTGCCACCTATTGAATGTCAATCTAGCCACTCAACCAATGAGCAAGAGATAAGGACTTTGGCAATGACGCTAGCTGGATCAATTCAAGAGGAGGTGTGGAAACTGAAGGAAACTGGCTACATTTGAGAGGCACAACACTCGAGGCGAGTCTCCAACATCGTTATAGTGCAAAAAGAAAATGGTTATTGTAGAATGTGCATGGACTTCACTAATTTTTATGTTGCATGCCTAAAGGATAACTACTCTCTACGAAGGATCAATGTGTTTCCATTTAGTAATGAGCTTCCTGGATTTCTTTTCGGGCTATCACCAGATCAAGATGCACTCAGCTGATAAGGAGAAGATGACATTTATAACTAGTGAAAGTATATATTGCCATAATGTAATGTCTTTTGGGCTTGAAAATACTGGAGCTACTTATTAGTGCCTCATAGAGTTAATATTTTCTAAATAAAAGGGTGAAAATAATAATGTATATGTAAATGATATATTAGTTAAGAGTCAGATGACCGAACAACATACATAAGATTTAAAAGATATAATTGAAAAACTTAGAAAATATAAATTTAAATACACTACAGTCCACCTTTGGGGCACCACAAGCAAATTCTTCAGCTATCCCTTGTTTCTCAAAGGCATAAAAACCAAGTTAAAGAAAGTACAAGTATTGCTAACCATGTCTTCTATTTGTTTTCATTTCTCTTTTTATATTTATAGGATTCGCCAGCTTGGTCATCTCTGTATACTTCACTTTTCCTAATAAGTCTCTTTCAAATCATGAGAAGAGAGGAACCAGAAAGAATGACATGCGACAAAGATGAAAAATAAGAGAAAGAATGCGGAGAGCCTACGAGAAATAAACCTCATAAGAATAAGTCAACTATGACCACCTAAATAAGATCAGCCGGAAGCATCTTGAACCAATAACCACAAAAGAAGACCTACGTAGACTACCCATAACCACAGATTCAGGTGTGTTTGCATGTTTTGGGATCTACAGTGCTCCCAAGGGAATGTATCTCATGTGATTATTTACATCTTGAAGGTTTCCCAAGAATACACTGATCGAGGGAGTATTGCTTACATTAGAGTGACAACCAGCACAGGGCTATCAAATGGTAGTTATTTTGCAAAGGAATGCTCCATTGCTTTTGAAGCTCTTGCTATGCCACGGAGTGGAGAGTGAGTCTCTCCCAGTCTCGCATGGGTAACTGACTCATCGACATATGGAGCATGCAACAGAATCGAATCACCCTGATTGGGAATATCAATAAGTCAAAGCACATCTAAGCTATAAGGACAGAAGAAAAATCATCATATCCCAAATTGACGACAACACATCAATAATCAGGCATCGAGATGATACCAACAAAAGCAAAAAGAGTGACAGGGCTCAACAGGGGCAGTCAAAGGAAAAGAGAAGCAATCCCTGAAAGGTAGAGGTAGGTAAGTTAGGGTACCATGGAACGGTCATCCCTAACTATCGTGACCCTAAGTCTACCTGGTCATGATGGTAGTCAACCCTGCACGTCAGAGATCCCTGTATAATAATCATGAATTGTCTTATTCATGTGAACTTCGATAGCTCTAAGGTCAAAGTGAGGAAACTCTATCCTATGACCATCAAGTGAAGCACCAAGTGGTGGGACTTATACCCATCGAAATTGCAATGATGTCATGGAAAAAAAAGGAGAAATGTAAGTTCAACTACAGAGCTAAAAACACTCCTAACAAAAATGACTTACACCCTGTCGAGGTGGGAAGCCTTCTAACGACCTAAGTGCACCAGACAACCACCTAAGTAAAAATCTATGCTGAGTCAGTCGAAAAGCACGAGGTCATTGATTCGCCCCCGTTATTATCACAATATTGTAAGTCATGGTAATAACCCAGAAAACTTGATTCGCTCCCTAGCAACTTGATTGAATTTTTAAAATTAGGTGTTTTTGAACATTGAGATTTTTCACGCAAGTATACGTATACTTTTAGTAATATAGGGATTTATTGAATCTAGATTGTTGATCACATAAAGAACGAGGTAATGAAATTCCTTAAGAAAAGTTCTACTATACCACTTTTAGGTCTTAGTTTGAAATTGTAATTAGGTGAAAGTTCTCCTAACTACTCTTGCAGTACTTCAATTAATTCTAATGTTAAAGCTTACCTAACTTAATTAGATTAGTGATTATCAAGATATAAAATTAACCCCTCTTATGATGGTATAAGTGATTGTGTATGAATAAATACTTTAAATTGCAAATGTAGCTAGTGACAAATATGAGCAATCCTCTAGTTTACCCTCTCCTGAGTGCATAAAGTATTTTGGTTAAACTAGTTTTAATTCCTTAAAACCTAATTTGGACCCATCAATGTCTATTTCTCTATTTATTTGCGTAGCCATATGAACTAATTTTCCTTCACCCACTAGTTTGATGTAAATACTCTAATAGTTCCTCCATAGCTCTTCTAAGTCATAGTGGATCACAATAAATTTTAACAGTTCATCTGATCAATATGAAAAGTAAATTAAGTTTTGAAGAATATTCATGACATTAATGTTTAAAGACCAATTTTATAGGTATCATAATATCCTACACATTCAACTTATTCATCATAAGAGAAATGTAAGAAATATTTACTCATAATGCATGAAGAAAACACCATTAATCATCATCTTTTAACAAAGAAAATCCACTAGAATTGTGTTTACAAACAATACAAGACAATATAAAACACAATACGAAAGTAATGAAAATTCCTTCCCGAAAGGTTTCCAATTGCTTCCTGCAATGCTGAGTATATCCCCTTACAGAATTCTCTCAAAATCCTCTCCAATATCTCTAATAAAGTGGAAAATACCAAACCCTAACTCTACTCTACGACTCATATACCTTCCTTTACTTCCAAAGGCTTCAAAATGCTCTTCTATCCTCCCTCTAACTGCTTAAATCAACCTCATAACTCCTCAAGTCATGCCACAAAAAACTGCCCAGGACCTGACCAGTGCCTTGGTGCGCACAAGACTGGTGCTTAGGCGCTGACCTCTTGGTTTGTCTGGATGGGTACTGGCACCTAGGCGCCTAACAAGTTGGCGCCAAGGCGCTTAGGTGGAGCACCTTGGCGCCCAAAGGCTTGTGCCTAGGTGCAAGACTGCTGGTTTCAATATGCTCATTTTCTCCTCTGCTTCACTCCATTTTAGCTCTAATTCGCTCCATATGTCCAACCTATTATACCTGCAAGAAAAACAAAACATATCTTTCTTTAAAGTGTACTTTCATTCAAAAATAGGTGCAAAATATAAAAGAAATTAAGCATGCTTTAAGACATATCAAAGTCCTCTAAACTTAAACGTTACTTGTCCTCAAGTTAACACAAGAATTTTTTTAAAAAAAATTAGTTTTATTAAATTGAGGAAGTGGGTTTCGTTAAAATTATCAATAATTTTGCCTCATGAATGACATAATTTAACTTAAGAAAAATTCTAGTAAATCAATCTATAACTATGGTATAAGAAAACATTGTATTCGACTTTGAAATCCCGATTCTCTATCTACTTCAAAAATCATTGATATTTGTTAAACATAGGATCCTTAGAAAATATAGAAAATAGAATTAAAGCACTTTATTTATAAAGATTGACTAATGATTTTTGAAATATAAACAAGTTCTGGATTGTAAAAAATTCTTTTTTCTTAAAAAAAAAAAGATTTAAGTGAAACAAATTTTTAATTAGGCTTCTTCTCAAGCTTCTCCTCCCTTAATATTTAATTTTCTCTTCTTTTTTTCTTTTTCTTTTTCTTTCTTTTTTTTAGGATTTTTTTAATCCTTAACACATTAATAGGAGGATTAATATATCTAGATAGACCTTTACAAAATTTTAATTTTATTATCATCCCCTTAAAGTAAAACCTATCAATCCTCTTTACTTTTAAATTTTTTAAAAATTGAAAGTATTAGTTGAATTAATTTTAGAGGCTCATTTTTATAAAATATAAACCTAAGGATTCATAATTTTTCAAATATACAACTATGTTCTACATTAAATAGTAAAAACATTTTTCTACATGTTTTATATTGGATAACTTAACTCTAGAACAACATTATTTACATAGAATTAAATCTACTATGTCATTCCTATAATCGAAATTGAAGTAATCTAAATTTAACACCACATTAAAAACATAATAATTTTAAGTGTAGGTTAATGAGGATAAATAAAATTAAGTTTTTTAAAATTTTTCTCCCTCACCTCCCCCAACTTATTTTTTAAGCATTTATAACATTCATAACATAAATATAAGCAGGGAGAAAACGAAACTAAATTACTTTCTGCCACATGAGTCTGTCATAAAAAAATATACATGTATAAACAGAAAAGACAAGTATATAGTAGTAAGTAAATCTCAATTCAACAAATTTAACATGAAAGTTGCATTAAAAAGAACTACAATATCACAACAGACAAGTTCACATAAAGTTCAGAGCAGTAATAATTACTAATCCAATACATCTATAATCAAGAGAGAATGCATAGTACAACAAATAAAAAGTAAATACAACGATACAACAATCATCATCATCATTAGCTTCACCACCAAATATTATACAAATCATTCAACTAAAATATCCTATATGATATTGAAGTTAGGATATTTTAGCTGAAAGATTAAATTATTAATAAATAATTAAACTAACTTGCATAATTTATAGTCCTACTTGTCTGTTGCTAACATATTATTATTATTTTTTATTTTTTTCAAATAAACATAAAAATATTAAAAAAATCTGATATTGAAAAAAAATATTTTCAGAAAATTGATCAGATCAGCCTCAGAAGAAAAGATCGTTGGAGTGAGAGGGGAGACAAAGGAGGCAGGTGGGGACAGAGGAAGGAGCAGGGGAATCTTTGACAACTGTTGATGTGGGACAGCTCTGTTAGCCACCCCCTTCATTCATTCGTATTACTCTTTTTGTTTTTGCGCACTCCTGCCCCCCTTTTACCAGCGCCATTCCCTGGAGCCTGTACCTCCCCATAATGCCCCCTGTTTTACGTTATCTCACCACTAATCTTCCATATTTGCATACATGTAATTTGGCACTTCAAATCTATTTAATTTATTAAACATATGTATGGAAATATATATTTTAATTTTCAAAAGTGATAATAGTGTAATTTTTTGTTAATATAAAACTTTGAGTTATATGTGTGTAATATAAAAAAAAAATATTACATCAGGACTCCTAAGGTAGAGCAACGTTCAGAGTCCACTTATATGCTCACACGTTGATGTGATAGTAAAATTAAAAAGAAAACATTTTAACCCGAGAGAATATTCTTCCCATGTTATTCCGTATTATTCATGTGTTGTTGTGGTGATTTTTATGTGTTATTGTGCTCTGAGAATATTCTTGATGTTATAATAGCACAATAACACATCAATACCACCACAATAACATCTGAATGACGCGGAATAACACAAAAGGAATATTCTATTATGTTAACGGGCCAAATCACATAAAAGCGTGTGCTTTTCCTTGAAGTCATTTATTCGCATATCAGTAAACTCTGAATGTAACTATACGTAAAATGATGATATTTAATTCACTTTTACAATATAAGTTTAGTTGTAAGAAAAAATATATATATAATTAATGTAAATTTGACTATGTAGAACTAAACCGCCCGAATTTGGGCTCAGCCTTTAGCTGGTTGAAGCCGCTCAATGAAGCTTGACAAGACAATGCCCAGCCTTGCGAGTACTATTCAGTTTTGGCCTACCAGCTAGCAAGATAACATATTTTGTTATCATTATTGCGGACTTGTTACTTTATAAAATTTTAAGAGATTTAAGGGGCAGTTTGAAATCATTTTAAAATTAATTTTTTTAATCTAAATTTATTTAATTTAATAAAAAATTATTTTGGCATGTTTAAAACAAATAATACTTATAAAACACTCAAATTACTTTTTAATATTCTTTAAACATAAGGTGGTTTGTTTTTTAAAAATTTAAAAATATAAAATATGTGATAAATAGACCAAGTAAGTTATATATTATAAAAAAGAAGATTTGCTTATATATCACTCAATTCCGATGTATTTATATATCTAACGTCAAAGCTTCAATTTTTATAAATATAACACTTTATCTATGTATGAAAAGACGTAATTCATTTTATGTGATATGAGAGATTTGAGCAGTGGAAATGCAAGAAGTATTTATGTTATATGTATGTAAAATTCTCTTTATAAAAAAAAGGAAGTGAAAATAAGAATACTACTTAAAACTCGGCCATTTTACTGAAGGAATGTCGGGATCGATTTCCAAAGACCCCCCAAATCCCCAAATTTCACTACCGCTTTAGAGTTTTCATTCCACTCCTACCCAAAACCATTGATGATAAGGTAACCCTTGTTTTTGTCGTGCTTCCTCCCACCCGCCTTTTGCCTTCACTTCACACGCTTCAGATTCTCATCAATGAATTTAAAGTCACTATTTCGTTGTTTGTCAAGATATAGGTTAAATCGAGCATAAATCATGCTCGGTGCTTACATACATACTAATCAATTGCTTGTACTCGCATATCTAACACCTAACGTTTCTACTAAGAGTTTGTTTTGAGCAGTTGCAGCCTCAGAGTCCCCAAATTTCAACTACCAATATCAGAGCTTCCATTCCACTTCTGCCCAAAACCATTGATGATAAGGCAGCCCTTGTATTTGTCTCGCTTCCTTCCACCCTCCTTCCACCTTCACTTCACGCGCTTCAAATTCTCATCCATGAATTTAAAGTCATCGTTTTGTTGTTTGAATAAATATAGGTTAAATCGAGCTTAAATCATGCTCAAGGCTTACATACATACCAATCAATTCTTTGTATTCACATATCTAACGTCCAAAGTTTCTATTATGAGTCTGTTTTGGGCAACTGCAGTTGTTTGAAGTAGTTGTAAAATTATTGCAAAAGAAACTGTTTTTTGAAAAATTACGGTGACTATTACAAATTTATTTCATTTTCACAAGAATCATAACACAACTTTTTTACATCAAACAACCATACTTTAACGGTTCTGATTGAAAAAAATAAATTTATACCATAAAATTCTTAAAAATCAACAATAAAACAATTCTCCAAACAAACTATATTAACAGGCTAAAAAACAAAACAAACAGAAAACTATCCCATACTGACCCTAAATCACTGTCTCTCAAACTAAACTTCAACAAAATGCAAGTTTCAATTATATTAACTTGAAAATAATTTCAGCAAGATTTAAGATTAAATTTCAGCAAAATAAATGTTGGATTCCAGCAATATGGAAGTATTATTTCAGCATGACTGGTTTCAATATTGTGTAAAGCAATTTGAAGAACATTAACCCAATTTAATGATTTTAATTATGTTTAAGTAAAATAATACAATATGTAAGCAAAAAAGGAAAGTTTGCAATACAACTTTCGGCGGTAATGAAATAGGATTAGCAGCTAATACGACTTAGTAGATTATAGCTAAGGTTAATGAAAATATATTTAAATCATTACATATATGAAATTATAATTAATTTTGTAAATAAGCCATAAGGAAATGATTATAAAATTATAAACAAATATACGAATTTGATTCTCATCATCTTCATCTTTCGCCACATTCACATTTGCAGCATATATAAACATTGCTTCACTGTAAATATTTTTTTATTTTTCTGCAAAATTAACTTTGTGAGTGTGTTTTATGTACTTAATATATTTATGACTAAATAGAACATTGGGCATTTACATACATACAACACGTTCTTATATGTTTACTACTCTTGCAAAGCAACTTGTTAAACTAAGAAGGATTGTGTGTATTATGTAGTTTACATGTTATATTGACATTAACTTTCCTTGTTGTTGCCGTTGTAGATGAGAGACTATTTTCTACAATGAAGATTGTCACATCGATTGTATGGTAAAATTGCGATAATTGGATTAACGACTCTCTTATACCGTACATTTGGAAAGTAGTATTTGACGTGATTCCCAAAAAAAAAATTTATGCAGAATTATCAAACAATGAAAAGTTCAAATACAACAATCACTTCAGCGGAGATCAAATTCAAATCGACTTTCTCCAAATTCACTAAATTAATACCCAGGTTCGACCAACTGATACTCTCACTAAACCGTTGCCAAGATAGAAGTTTAAATTATGCGATCCAAGCTTCAGGTTTGCCCCAAAACCCATAAGCTCGAAGGGGGTAATAATGCTAGCGGAATAGATCACACTATGATATTTCCACGATGCAATATAATGGCAAGTAATATAATTTCCTGTATCTTGAAGCTTCACTTACTCTCATGTAATAGGTAAAGATTGTATATGATGCTTTTGATGAGACGGATTATTGGTCGGCTTTCTTGTTGTTTTACTTCTTCTAGGTGTCGATTGCAAGTTATTAGCAACAACACATAGTAAATATAAAAGCTTCATTACACATCTTATCACTCATCAACATTTGTATTCTCTATCATTTTCATTATTTTGTTAAATAGTGCATTGATGGATGTAATAAAGTTTTGTTTGACTTTTTTTAGGTATAATTACATATTTAACACTCAAAATATTGCTATTTACAAATTAATCATTCAAAGCGTTTATTGGATTAAGAGCCCGTTTGGGGCAGCTTATAAGTGCGGCAGCGTTTTTTAAAACGCCGTCTAACCATTTAGTTTGCTCTTTTTTAAAAACACTATCTGCTACATTTGTACGCGTTTCATGATAAACTGCTTATCCTGAGACGCACAAGCTGCCCCAAATAGACCCCAAGGAATCTTACTCGATTTGCATACCAAAAGAAAATTAAAAGCATATTTTGGCGAATGTCAATATAAATTTTTGTTACTTTGTTTTTTATTTTTATTTTTATGTTGTTGGTAAATAAATAATACAGCTTGATGGATGTTAACTAGAGAGCCTTTAGCAAGAAAATCAGTCAATGTTACAAGAAATACTAGAAGTCAATTTGGTCTATGATTGAGACTTATAAATATAGAATTAGTGGATAAGCAGTGGATTGAATTAGGAATCAAAATAGAGGTAAGAGGAAAATATTAGTATGAGCATTTGTTTAAAATGAAGGAGGGAATGCTATCCACCTTGATAATCCACAAATTTGGGTGGCCAAGGTCATAAAATATTTATTTTCTTATATTACTATGTTTACTTTGCCAAAGTTGTTCATAGTTCACCTTGGGTGCCTTGAGCAAAAGTTTTGTGAACACTACAAAAAATATGACTTCAGATCATACCACAATTTGGAAGTCTTGAAACTCATTAATGTTGCAAGTCGGCAAGAAAGAGAGGGGATTTACTAAAATACAGACTTGGAAAAAATTAAGACTAGGTTTTAGGTAGTGAGATTTGTAATTGTGAGTGGAGTACTAACTCTCCTAGTAATTTTAGATATGCCTTCAAGATTTCAGTTGAATATAGCAAAATTTGATAACTTAATCTAAATTATTATCTTAACAAAAAAAACACTAAATAAGCTTAAAGCTCTAAGATCATTATTGTAATTGAGAAGTTTCCCATTAAAGAACTAAAGGCCTACTAATAAAAGAGTTTCAAAGTATTCCAAACAAGAAAACTAATAGATTAAAAAAAATGTTCAGAGAGGGTTAGAAAGTCAAAGTAACCTTTCAACCAATAGTCTCTTGATAATAGTAAGGAAATACCATAAAATGGCTTTTTGCCAAGCATGTTGCCAACCCATGTTAGCTTCCACTCTTTAATGTCATAATTGACATTATCCTTAGGGAATGAGATCTCTTTTTCTTAATTTTCCATAAGAGATAGGTTATATTTGCTGGAGCAAGGCATCAAGTAGAGAGTAAATTTTTCTAGTTGATCGTGGAAATGGTATAGTGCATGTGGCCACATGGAAGCGAGAGCAAGTTAAGGTAGAGTGTAAACAGAAGCCTAACCTTTAAATCAAGAATGGAATGTGAAGAGATGAAGGAAGAACCTGAAAGGTCTAGTATAAGAGAAGTCAATGTTGGAGTGGGGTAGCATAAAAAGTGTGAACTAAATAGAAAGTAATATTGTATATTGATTATGCTAATAGGGGAGCAACCAACAAGAGGTTTGAGGAGTGAAAAAGAATAATGAGTGTATTAAAGGATAAAAGAGATGTCTAACCCAATAGGAAGTAAAAGAAAAGTCTAATAAGTGGAGGAAA
Source organism: Phalaenopsis equestris (assembly GCF_001263595.1). NCBI lineage: Eukaryota > Viridiplantae > Streptophyta > Magnoliopsida > Asparagales > Orchidaceae > Phalaenopsis > Phalaenopsis equestris. Next base: position 228,957 of record NW_018164607.1, on the reverse strand, counting down.
ACATGATTAGGAAGCAGTGGAGTAAAGGAGCATAAAAACTCCAGTAGAATTCTAGTGTTACAATGCAACTAATACATTTTGTTTAATTTTTTTATTTTAACTATTTTATACTTTCTCTTTCTTTAAGAAAATTTGACCTTTATGCCTCAAAATATACATAATTTGCTTTTTTTTGTTATTTATTTAATTCAAGAAATTTATCAAAAAATTAATTTGTATACAATTACATCCACTTAGAAATAATGTTTGTTATTTATGTTTTGCTTATTTAAACCTAGGTTTGATTCTTATTTGAATCTAGATTTCAAGATCACTCAAATTGGGTTAGTGCTAGGGCAAGAGGTTTGAACAAGAAGATAAAAATTGAGATTCAACTTTCTAGGATATACTGACTAGGCGTGGAACGTGTGTTCCCCTCTCATCGATGAGCTTGTCTCCATGGCGATGGTGGCAGCTCACGAATGGACTTTTATGGTGAAACAATTGGGGGAGGTGTGCTTTAATTGAATAATT
>NW_018164607.1:221166-224515 GCF_001263595.1 Phalaenopsis equestris | reverse complement strand
ATGAGTCGTTACTGATATAAGTGTGTGACACTCCTTCGTTTGATTGGACTAATGGTCGATAGCCCTAGTGTTTGACAGACTGTAGTGATACTGAATTGATCGACCTTTTTTTCGTTCTCTTCATATGATTTGTTGGATCTACTCAAGATTAGTGCAGCCACATTTATGATGTACGCTACCATAATTTATTGAATGGTTTCTTTAGATTTTTGGATTAGTTATTAATAAATACTAATAAAAATATTGACTAGTGTTATACAATTGTGGCAAAAATAAATAATTTTCTAGCCATTAGCTAGCAAATTTTAGTGGTAGAGGGCTATGTCAATGACATTGTAGAATTCTATAGCCCAAAAGCTCAGTGGCACAATGCTTTAGGATAACATCTTAGCAATGTTGCTTCCCAATGCTTAGTGCCACAACTTTACCCTTACAATATTGCAATGTTATAACTACCTAAATATATGGACCCGTTATTTCACATTAATTTATTCTTTGCTAAAACATATCAAAATGAATTTTTTGGTGTGTAGGAGAAATTTAGAAAATAATATTAAAGTCCTTTTTAATCTTTTAGCAATCATGTTTTCCATCTTAAAGTGGATTAGCGGTAAAAAAAAGAGGTGTTTCATCTTATAAATCATGAAAGTTTATTATTACTAAGCCTTAAATCATAACAAGTTTATCCTTAGGCAGGGTTTAAGGAGCCTTGGAGGAAAATCAGATAGCATAATCGTACATAAGGGATGTGAGGCAGTGACTAGTAAACCTTTTGCACAATTATCTCAATTGTAAGAAAGTTATTTGCGAATGTGAAAGAAAATATTAATTATAATATCTTTGTGAGAGAGAAGTGGGTACCTTTTTATTTAATGTCCATCAACCAAGCATATACAATGCAACATATATACTTTGATGCATAATAATGTTTCTAAAATGGTCACATTAATTTTGATGAATTCTTAGATTTGTTAACCCAATTTAATATAAAGTCTAATAGAAAATGAGGGAGGATAAACTTATTAATTTTCCATTCATTTCTATCAAGTTAATGCTTTGTAGAAATATTAGTAATGTTATCAAAGAACAGGTTGTTCAAAATTTTGCAATTCAAAAAAAGATGGATATTGATACTAGTTTAGTTATCAATAGTCCCATCTTGAACAAGATTAAGGGTAGTACCACTACAGGACTTGTGCACCTCTCTTTGATATAATAGTTTTGTGTCCACTTTAGAGCTTAGCAGCTCATTTCGAGGAATAATTTTTTTCTATTTAAGCATTGAATAGGAGTAAAATCATCTTATACGGGATCAACTATTGAACCTTATGAGGGGTATTCTATACCTTACACTTATCGTTCTCATGCCCCATATATTATTATTGATCAGATGAAAAAGTTGAAAGAGCAAAGTGTGCTAATGAGGGATTGAGGCAGCAATGAGAAATGTTCATGAAGTTTGGCCACTACTTTGTGTAAGAGTAAAGAAAATTCACTTAAATGGTTGATTACAACTCAACAATTTGATAGATGTTCTCAAATTTATAGCTTAATGTGGGGCTAAATCAAGTGTATTTTTTTTAGGGGCCACAATTTCATCCGTATGTTGGTCCCAGCCAGATCCCTAAAGCATGTGACGGAGAATAAGAAGAAGGAGATTGAAATAAAAGTTTTTTTCCTTATTTTTATATTTCTTTTATTTTAATTTCATTTATTTTTGATTAATTGGAAAAAGATTCGGGGGAAAGAAATATTTCTTATACTATTTATTTATTTCTTTGGTTTTTATATGCTTTTGCTCTTCACTATTTATTTATTGATTTATTTTTCTATGTAAATTAAATTACTTTTTTTAAAAAAAAGTAATCATGACTTGATTGAGTGTAAATTTAGCAAATATCTTAAGATTAAATGATAAAAAAATAATTATTTTTAAAATTAATTATCAATAATATATTAACTAAGGAATAATCAATTATTTTAAAAATAACTAAAATGTAGATTGAAACTATTAATTCTAATCATATAGTATTCTTTAAAATGTTTGATTCACATAATTAACTTAAAACAAATCTAGTTACTTATAATGATATAAAATTAAACATGCTATAAGAGTTGAAACACAAAGATGATAAGTATTAACCAAAACCAAACCACCAGATACGAAAGTTTAGTATGAACTTTGGTAAATTGAATATGAGAATAGAAGGGTATTTAAAATAATTAATAGTACTTGGCCAATAAGGTGGTCATCTACAAAAAAGTAATAAAAAATAAAAAATAAAAGTTAGGAAAAAGAAAAAAAAAGATAAAAAATTTAAAAAAGAAAAGACAAAAAAAAAAGGGAAGAGAAAGAAAAAAACTCTTTAGGCTAAGTATTAAAATAAAAACTAGTGTATTATATTCTATTACATTTCTAGTTAAAGTGTTATATCAATTCGTTAATAAGCATTCTTTAAAGTTAATTACAAGTAATAAGACAAGAGAATTATATTCAGAAGAATATTTGTGAAATAAAAATTTTAGATAGAGATAGTTAATAACTATTTTTAATTATTAATTTAATATGCATAAATAAAATTATCTAATTCTATTATTTAATAACAATTGCGTTTTAATATAATTGTTATTTCAATATCATGATCAGATATAGATGATTACTTGTGGGCAGGTAATAGTTCAAATTTGAAAAAATCTGTTAAGTGAGAGAAGTGATTAAAATTATAATCAAAATGAGTAAAAATTTGAGTTATTTTTATATTTATTACTTTGATTTAATTATTTTTGAGGGAAAATCATACAAGTGGAAGATTCAAAGAAGAAAGAGCAATTTTCAAGGATAGCATCATAGCACTATGGATTTATGGTGAACCATATGTGTTTTATATTATGTATTGATTCTATGAAATAAAGTTTCCATGTTGTATGTGTATATATACCTTTAAGATATGATATTATGATCATGCAAAAATAACCCTAATTAAAATAAATCATTACAATTTTATCGATAAATTTATTCCACGTGTCAATTACAACTGATTCAAGTCCAGACTTTTATAATCTTCTTCTTATCTTATATAAAAAATTACAAAATTTTAAAATATCCTTCTTCAAGAGCACTTGCCCCAACTGCGCTGCCTGCTCTTTCCTTTTGCTTGCGCTCCATTTCGCTGTATCACATCCGTTGTCTGGACGCAATATTTTTTCTTGTAAAACACTGTTCAAGATCAGCCTAAAATTTTTTGCTCTAATTAGATTTGAGCACAAAGTTAAGCTCATCTTTAAAGATTAATTTGCTCATATAATATTTACATGCGCAAGAAAATCTATATATATATATATATATATA